>NW_025919538.1:0-56556 GCF_907164915.1 Impatiens glandulifera | reverse complement strand
AACGTTGTGATTTAAATAGGTAAATAACTGAAAATTTGTACTAATCACTCGGAGAATAAAATCATATAAAAAAAACATGATTTAATCATTATGAAATAAAACAATATCAATCATGAAGTCACCATACAACATGTGTAACTAGAATGCTAACCATTTTTTTGAAGTCACATTAATAACATTTGATAAAAAAAATTATAAATGCATTGTTGATTTTAATTTTGTGCTAAACTTTGGATTTATTTTAAGATGAGAAATTGTATATAACTTTTATCAAATTTCAAGGAGTTTATTGAATGTTTTTTTGTGTAGGTGCTGGGTTTAGATCCAAAAATGAGTATTATAATGGTGTATTTAGGATGAGAATGAAGCTACCTCAGCACAAAACAGGAGGAATTATTACCTCCTTTTATGTAAGTATTTTTATACATATTTTATTGTTAAAATAATTATTAATAGAATTTTGCTAAATTCACTTTGGTGTTAACTTATGTTTTTAAATTGTGTCACTCTATATGTATAATGAAATGGTTATTTAAACATTTCACTTGATTATGGTGGTGTATTATGATGAATTAATTAATCATGACATCTATTTGAATTAAATTAATCTGATTTTTTTCAACTAACAATTTTTATTTTTTATGATTATCAGTTGATATCTAGACAAACTACTGGAAATCATGATGAACTTGACTTTGAGTTTATTGGCATAAGTGGATTGTTACAAACAAATATCTTCACCAATGATGGAGGGCACAGGGAACAGAGAATTAAACTTTGGTTTGATCCCACTGAGGAATTTCACATTTATGAAATTGATTTGAATTGGAACATAATTTTGTAAGTTTCCTTCTTTCAAATTAATGTTTAAAATACTAGCTAGAGGTTTGTTTAGAATTAAAATACTTATGTATCTTAATTAATGAGGATTGATCCTATATGCATCAACATAGGGTCTTACTTATGAAACACCTTAAAAAGAAATCAAACAAAAATAAAAAAATAAAAATTCTCAAGATTTTATACTCTTATACCACTAAACATTTTAAAAAATAACTAACACATTAAGTTATGTTATTTATGTTAATTTCAACTTTCAAATATTATATATCTTTATATTGTTTTAAAAAATTGTTAAAAAGAACACAAAGTTGCATAAAATATAGTACCGATATATATATCCAACTCTAAGAGTCGGAACTGACTATAATCGATTATTTGACATTGATAGGTTTAAAGTAGACGGAAGACAAATAAGGGAGTTCAGGAACAATGGAAGGAATTACATAACAAAACCATTACATGTGGAGGCAAGCATTTGGAATGCAGCTTGGGCTGGGAATGTGGATTGGTCAAAAGGACCTTATAAAACCTATTATCAAGACTTCTTTATTCAAGGCACTATTGCCAATTCAAGACACATTCAAATGCATAGTAATTCTTCCAACATTAATAATAACTCCAAAGACAACAATAATTCCAAAGGACTAATCAATTAACCCATATCATATGGAATAAGGAAGAAAGTTAATTTGTCATTTAGAGCTCCTAAAATAATAGTTATTTGGAAGAAGTTGTTTACATGTAATCGATTATGACAATCTAATAAGATCAGTTATTTTTATGTTTGTTGATATTTTCTTATTTATTTAGTTAAGTAGATAACTTTTTTTTTAAAATGGTAACATCTTGATGATGATTAATTGTGACAATATTATTTTTAAACACAAACATTTCCCTAGAGAAAAAAATGTTAATATTAGGGAATATTAATATGTATTGTATCATACGTATAATTGAGAATATTTAAAAAAATATTTACTTTTAAATTAGAAAAAAAAACTTATTTATTTAGATTTACAAGTAGTTCACTTTTACGTACTAATAAAAATGTTATTTAAACATACCTATTATAAAAATAGGTTCGTTCGACCTCTTTGAGTAAAATATAGTTAATATTTATTTTTTAATATATATATTTATTAATTAAATAATAATATATTTTTTCTCTCCATCTTTTTCATTAATCAATAAACTCTTTATTCTTATTTTTTTCATAACTTTTTATTATTTTTATACTAGTATTTATTATTAATTATTTTAATTTTATCTTATATATATATATATTATTAATTATTTTAATTTTATATTTCTTTTTTTTATTCTTTTTCTTATATTAACATTGATTATAATTATTTTAAAATTATTTAGTCCCAATGGTTAAATATAACAATGACTTCTTCTTTCAAAAATAAAAATACTTTAACGCGAAAATAAATTAATTAATAATTAAGAATGAAATAATAATAATAATAATAATAGCAATTTATTCATTAAACAACTAAAGAGTAATACTTAAATATTAGACAAAATAATATTTTTTACTATTAATATAAATCATTAATTAAAAATTAAATAAAAAATTATTAATTTTATTTTTGTTAATATTAAATTAAATAAGAAAGAAACTCTTCACAAAAATGTTATAGTAAATTACAAAATTCACAAATAAGTTGTTAAAATTATTTAAAAATGGAATTTAATAACTAATAGAAATAAAAAATGATAAAAAAGGAAGATAAATTAAAAAAGAGAAACTAATATTAAAATAATAAAAAAATTATGAATGAAATAAATTTAATTGATTTAATTAATGAAAAAAAAAGAAGGAGATAGAAAATATATGAATATTTAATTAATAAATATATAAATAAAAAAATAAAAAATTAACTATGTTTTACTAAAAAAAAGTTTAAATGAGCTTATTTTTTATAGTACATATATTTAAATGACATTTTATTGATACATACGTCTAAATGATGTTTTTTTTTTACTATTAACCTTTATTTAGTATAAAAGAGGATACCATTCATTATACATATTTCATTGATGTTCGAATTCATGCATGTTTTAAGATTCATAATGATTTTTTTAAAGATTGAACTCCAAAATTAGATTGGTCTAACAATTTCATTCATTTGTGAAAGTTTAAATCCATATGAAATTCATATAAATAGATAATGTCATTTTATTACAATTGTATTCACTTAATGAAAACATTATTTTAAATTAAATTCATTGTTCAAAAAAACATAAAATTATGTGTGTTCAGATCTTTATGATTCATATATTTATCTGATTTCATAAAGGATTTAGATTAATGGAAAACAACTTGAATGATAAACATAAAGTTATAGGGTAAATTACCTGAATGGCCATCGAATTAATTCAATTTTAGCCCAAAAAATAAATTTTAAAATAAATCGCCCCTTCAACTTTTAGAAAGGTCACCAATTGCTCTTTCGTTAACTTTTTAATTAAACATAACGGTTTAAGCTTAAAATATTATTTTTTTTATATATTATTTTCAATCTTATTTTATATATTTATATATATAATTATTAAATCACTTATATAATATATATATATATATATCTTTTATTATTAATTTTTATATTTATATAATTATTAAATCTCTTATTTATATATATATATATATATATATATATATATATATAAAACAAAATTTAAAAATAATTTATATGTATATATTATCTTTAATTATTAATTATATATTTATATATATTTATATAATATATATTTTAAAAAGTAATTTGAAGGTTAAAAGTAATGATAACCTTCCAACTACTCAACTACTTTTAACCTTCAAATAATTTTTTAAAATACATATTATATAAATATTATATATAAATTATATATATATATATATATTATAAATTATTTTAAACTTTATTTTATTTTATATAGATATAGATAAAAATAAATAATATATCATATAAAAAATTTAATAATTATATAAATATAAAATTTAATAATAATATATATAATATTATATATAAATGATTTAATATACAAGATTAATGATAATTTATAAAAAAAAAAATTTAAGTTTAAGCCATTATGTTTAACCAAAAAGTTAATGGAAAGGGTATTGGTGGCCTTTTTAAAAGTTGAAGGGATGATTTATTTTAAAAATTAATTTGAGGGCTAAAAGTGAACGATCGAAAAATTAGAGGGCTCCAAGGTAATTTGCCCAAAGTTATATTGTGTAAAATTGTTCTAATTCACACTTTATTTTGAAGCTAGAGATCGTTTGATATTGAAAATGTCAATGTGTGATACAGCTTAAATATGAGAGTTGTCATGTTAAAATGCTCAAAATAATTGATTTTGTTTTTAAATTTAAATGTATGTAGGTATTAATTTCATGTAACAAATAAAATATGTATATATAAATTTATTCATTGAACTTTTGGAATTTCATGATATTAAATTTATTAAGTTATTCATTGTCTTGATATATACTTATTGTATTTTAATTTATTGTATTTTAATTAATTGTTGTAGACACTAATATTCAACTTATTAAATTTATAAAAAAAAAAATTAAAAAAATTCAGAATCCTTAAAAGTATTTAAAAAAATGATAGACTCATAGATTTAAATAAAATTAAATAATTATTTTAGATAAATATTGTATTCATTAAATTAGAAATAATTTAAATAATTAATTATGAATTATTTTTATTTATTAATCTTATATTAATTTGGTCCCAAATTAATACATAATTATACGGGAAAATTTTAATTTATTAATCCTAAATTATTTAAAATTTAGTCGAAAAAGAAATTAAATTATTATTTTGGAAAAAAATGTTGTATTGATTAATCTTAATAATTAAAATTTTGTACAAAAAATATATTAAATAATTATTTAAAAAAAATGTTATATTCATATTCCAAAATAATTAAAATTTAATGCTAAAATAAATTAAACAATTATTTATAAAAAAAGGTTGTAGCCAATTAAATTCAAAAATAATTATTAATAAACCCTAAAATACATAATATGAATAAATAAATAAAATAGACAAGAATAAATTCATGGCTATTAACTAAATTTGGTGTATTTTAGAAGATAAATAATAAAAAAAAAGGCAAAGGGTCAAATGGGGCCAAAACCATTTGGCCAAAATCAAACAAGCTCTAACATGGTTTGGCCAATTAGAACGCGCCCCAAGAAAACAACCAAGACATGCATCGCCCAATGTCAACCTAAGACATGAAACGTCGCGGACTGTGGTCAATGCGCTTATGCGGTTCAACTTCGTCTTCTTTCTTGCGACAAGGATAAGAACGTTCGATTTCTTTGAAATCAATCTTTATCTCCATCAACATTCAATCAAATGAGAAAGTTAAAAAAGAGAAATGATTATAATAGTTGTGTTATTATTTTGCCTATAATCTTAGGCATAATCATTCTTTAAATGAATCAATTTCGATTCAGCAAGTTAAAGTCATTAATGACTTTTTTCCGGAATTCTATTGACTTCAGTCACAAACGACCTTGATTAAATATAAAAGGGATCCATGGGAATGGGCCAAAACGAAGAAAGATAATTCACCCTTATATCATCCATCAACCTCTAACAAAAATCCACAATTTTTTTTTATGAGATTTCCTTGAAATCAATATATCTTTATCTCCATCCAAACTCAACCAAAAGACAGTTTTAAAATTGAAATGATCACAGTTGTTGTGTGATAATTTTGCATATGATCTTAGGCAAACTTATTTTTGGATCAATTTTGAGCAAGTTGAAGACATTAATGATTTTTTTCTAAAATTCAACCAACTCAAGCCATCAACAGACAATGGCTGACTATAAAAGGGATCCTTGTGCCAAGAAGAAGAACAGCAACTCAACCTCATATCATCAATCAACCTCCAACAAAACCCGCCATTAAAATTTGTTCAGGATTTTCAATTTTTGGAAAAACATTTTATAAGGCCTCTAAGCTCAATTTTCATTCATCCGAAAACTCTAACAAATGTCAAGAAGTGTTCTCCATAATTCTTTTGCATTTATCGTATATATAAACATTTATTTAATATTTTTAAATTTAAAATGTCAAATCTAAATACGTCTAGAAGTTAGAAAAATAATTGATTAAATAAAATGTAAGAATCTAATTTTCAAAAATGTCTGAAATTTTGTGAAATAAATACTGTTCGCACATAAGCTGAGAATCTCTTAAATTATGTTTACACAGGTAAAAAAATCCTTTCTTAATTAAAAAAAAATCAAGTAGTGACTTTAAAAATCAAAATTTAGTCATTTAAAATTTGATTTAATTCTTTAAATTCACTTTCTTTAAATAAATATATCCCCTCGATCCCTCATCTCTTTTATGAGATTAATCAAGAAGAGAGTAAATTATGAATTTTGATAAAAACTAGTGGTTAGCCTCAAAATTGATTATAATTAATTATTTTTGATTAACTATTTTAAAATAAGACTTACCACACAATAAACCTTCGTACACTTACAATTACACTTACAATTGTTGTTAAATTTACACTGAATTATATGGTTAGAATAATATTCATAATGATATTTTAATGAAATAAAATAAAATATAGAACATGTAGTTTATATTTATAAAATAAGTCGTTAGAGCTATTTGATGTCAATAATTCTATATTAAATATGACTTGTATCTTTAGAGGTCCTTAAACCTATTTCTTTTACTAAAAACATACACCATTGAGTGTTAAATACGATAAAGGTTTAGAAGAATATCTCAAATTTGGGCGTGTTTAAGATGATATAAATAGAAGAAAAATTACGGTTCATCGATGATTAATCAAGGTACAAGAAATGACTGGAGGTATGTGCTCAAAACAATCAAGCTTCCTCTATCCAATTTAATATTCAAATAGATTTTTTTTGGAATCGTTAAATTGTTTTAATTTTAAAAGATTTATAACATTTGGTATTAGAGAAAACTTAAATTTCTATATTGTTTAGTTATCTTGAAATCACTGTTATATATATTGATCTTTTGATCATAACACATTCAACGTTTGCACTTCGTATATCGTTGTGCAAATATTATGTTTTAGGTTAGTGTTTTGGTTTATAAATTAATATTTGTTCTTAATTTAAATACCTTGATTTGGTTGTATTTTTATATTTTGTGTAAACCTTAATTTTTTAGTAAAATGTTGTGTGATAATACAATTTAATTGGTTATAGAGTAGCCACAATATTTTTAATCGATTAACATTTTTATTCAATTTTTAAAATCACACTAAAATATTTATTTTAATAAGAACATGTGATGTATGATTAATTTGAATAAATATAGATTATATTTCATAATTCACCTATAGAATTTAAGAAATTAACATTATATGATAGTTTATTAAAAAGTTTTTAAATAAATCTGATTAAATAAGATTTTAGCCAACAGACAAAATTTTGACACAGAATTTATGATTAAAGTGTGAACTTATTAAATATATCTAATTGAATAAATTTTTTGTTCAAAGCCAATTCTTTGTCACTAGATCTATGATTAAAGTTTTATTTTGTTAAATAAATCTAATTGAATGAGACTTTAGTCCCCATACAATTCTTTGTCCTTAGATTTATATTACAATATGTTTTAATAAATAAATCTCATTGAATAACACACAAACAAGTCTTTGTTGCTAAATTTATTATTAAGACATGATTTTAAAAATATATCTAATTGCATAAAACTTTAGTCCACATGCAAGTTTTTGTCTTTAGGTTTATTATTAAAACATGATTCATATTGATAAACATGTAATATATTTTGGGGTCTCAAATAAAAACACAACTTTTAATTTTGAAATTGTTTAATTTGTGAATATATCTTATATTTAATATTAAGTGCAAACTTACTAGAACTAAAAGATGCTAACTGTATAAAGTAAGAATATTTCTACAATTATGATAGATGGATATTAATTATTCTTTAAGGAAAGAATAACCACTTTCACTTTCAGTTACAGAAACTAGCACTCAAGGCGACATTAGTTAGAGAAATTTAATATCTATTTGTTATGCTGATAAATTTTAAGCATGCGTGGTTTTGTAGAAAAATGATAATGAACTGAAAATCTTTTCAAGAGTATTGATTAGAAGTTTATAATTTTATATATAAGACTCTATTTAATAAATAAATTATGAAGTTTTCATCATATAAACTTAATAAAATAAAGTAACATTATAATATCATGTGCATTAGTATACTACAGCTCATTTTTAAAGTTTGATAATTGACACTACAACAAAAAAAAAGACTTTCGGCAACGCTTAAAAGACTTCTGTCAACCCTTAAAAGTGTCGCTAAAAAGATTACCGACCCTTTTTCTTATGTCGCCAAAAGCAAGGTGGGCATAAGCATTAGCAACGCTTATTTAAGCGTCGGTAATTTACATTTAAGCGTTGCCAAAAGTCTATTTAATTTCTAACAATTCTTTATATTATAATTAATTTTTTTTTGATAATTTTGTCTGAATATTTTTTTTCAAATTAAATACTAATTAAAAAAAATCATTTCATACTAATTATTGTCATTTTTAATTATAATAAAATAAATATAAATTCTCTTAACAAAATTCTCTCAAACACTCCTATCATAGTCAAGATTTAAAAAATCTCAAACAAACAAAATAGTTTTAAACAACAAAGATGAATTAGAAAATTAAAAATAGATGATATTCATCCACTTGATCTTCTTCTTGAGCCTCCACTGCAATTAGTAAAAGAATATTCTTTTTAAGATAAGAAATAAAAAAAATATATTGATGTGAATTAAATATAGTCAAAATTTGAAAAAAAAAACATGTTTGTTGTGTCCACATTTCTTCTTCATGTAGTTGACAACTCAAGGATGAATACTTCAATCAGTCATCAATACCATCAAAAAAGAAAAAAAAAAAAAACCAATACAAATGATTAATTTCATTTTATATTACAATAACTCAAATAAAAAAAAGTATAAAACTATTGAATAAGGAGATCAACCATATAAAAAGAAACATATAATACAAGAAGATAATAAGAAGAATTACAACATCTGCACATCTATAAGATAAGTCTTTAAAGCTATTTGATATCAATAATTCTATATTAAATAGACTAGAGGTCGTTAAGCTTATTTATTTTACTAAGAACTTGCACCAACTAGGATTAAGTAAGATTAAAATTTTAGAAGAACCTCTAATGTTCGAGAATCGTGTTGAAGATGATATGCATAGAAGAAACATTAAGTTTCATCGACGATCAATCAAGGTACAAGAAATGACTGGAGGTATGTGTTCGAAATAATCACGCTTTAGCTACTCGATTTAATATTCAAAAAGGTTTTTTGGAATCATTAAATTAATTTAATTTTAAAATATTTCTAACATTTGGTATTAGAACAAACTTAAATCTCTATCTTGTTTAGTTATCTTGAAATCACAGATGTTTTATATATATTGATCTTTTGATCACAACACATTAATCATATTAATTTGTTCACAATTCAAATACCATGATTTGTTTGCATTTTTATATTTTGTGTAAACCTTAATTCTTTTAGTAAAATGTTGTGTGATAATACAATTTTATTGGTTAGAGAGTAGCCACAACATTTTTAATCGATTAACTTGTATATTCAGTTTTTAAAATCACACCAAAACATTTATTGTGATAATAACATGTAATGTATGATTAATTAGAATAAATATGGATTATATTTCTTAATTTACCTAGAGAATTTAAGAAGTTAAAATTATATGATATTTTATTATGAAGTTGTTAAATAAATATGATTAAATTAGATTTTAGCCTAGAGACAAGTCTTTGTCTCTAAATTTATGATTAAAGTATGAACTTGTTAAATAAATGTAATTGAATAAGATTATCGCTCAAATACAATTATTTGTCGCTAGATCTATGATTAAAGTATTAGTTGTTAAGTAAATCTAATTGAATGAGACTTTAGTCCACATACTCTTTGTCCTTAGATTTATGTTAAAACATGGTTTGTTAAATAAATCTTATAGAATAACACTTTAGGCCACTAGTAAGTCTTTTTGCTAAATTTATTATTAAAACATGATTAATTTTTTTTAAAAGAATCTAATTGCCTAAAGTTTTAGTCCACGTGTCTTTAGGTTTATTATTAAAAGATTATTTAATTAATAAACATGATAAAAATATTTTGGGGTCTCAAATCATATAATACAATTTAATTTTTTTAAAATAATTTAAATTGTGAATATATTTAATATTTGATATTAAGTGCGAAATTCCTAGAACTAGAAGATGCTAGCTATAAAGTGTAAAAAGTAAGTATTTTTACAATTATGATGGATGGATATTAATTATTTTTTTAAAGAAAGAATAACCACTTTCTCTTACAGAAACTAGCACTCAAGGTGACATTAGTTAGAGCAATTTAATTTTATATTTGTTATGTTGATAAAAACTAAAATATTTTCAAGTATTTGAGGTTTTGTCAAAAAAGAATGATAATGATGTGAAAATCTTTTAAAGAATATTGATTAGAAGTGTATAATTTTATATACAAGACTCTATGGAATACTTAAATTATGAAGTTTTCATCATATAAACTTAATTAAATAAAGGTGTACATGATAATATCATGTGCATAAACATACTACGGCTCAACTTAATTGTCCACTTTATAATGAACTCTTGTGAATCAATCATATACACCCTTAAAATACTTTACAATACACATAAAGATGAATAGAAGATTAATTAATTTATTGACCATGATGTTGGTTATAGAGGAAGATGAACGGTCAAATTTAACTATTAAGGAAATTTAAGGAATAAAACTGAATATGTGAAAATTGAAAAAAAAATCTACATGGACCAGTTATAAAGAAAAAGTATGTTTTTCTTCAGTCAAAAGAAAAAAACAGATAAAGAAAGATGGTATAAAGTTTAAGAACTTGTTTTACACTACAAACTTTCACTTATTTTTTATGAATCTAATATAGTTAATCATAACACATGGTGAATTGATTATTGTTCTATAATCTATATTTTAAATATAAAAAGTGAACAATCTTCTAGCCAGATATTAGGATCACTACAACAAAAAAGACTTTCGGCAACGCTTAAAAGGACTTCTGCCAACCCTTAAACGCGTCGCCAAAAATATCACCGACACTTATTCTTGCGTCGCCAGAAGCAGGGTGGGCACAAGTTATAACGACGCTTAAATAAGTGTCAGTAACATTAATTTAAGCGTCGCTAAAAGTCTATTTAATTTTGAACAATTCTTTATATTATAATATTGATTTTTTTTGACAATTTTTTAAATAATTATTTATTTTTAAATTAATGAATTATTAAGAAAAATCATTTCATTATATTTACATTTTTAATTATAACAAAATTAACATAAGTTTACTTAACAAAATTTTCTCATAAAATCATATCATAGTCAAAAGATCTCAAACAAACAAAATAGTTTTGAACAATAAAACTGAAATAGAAAACTGAAAATCGATAATTTTCATCTACTTGATCTTCTTTTTGGGCTTCCGCTGCAATTATGTAAAAGAATATTCTTTTTAAGATAAGAAATAAAAAAAATGTATATTGATGTGAATTATATATATACAAAATTTGACCAAAAAAAACCTGATTTCTGTGAACACATTTCTTCTTCCTGCAGTTGACAACTCGAGAATAAATAATTCGGTCAGCCATCAATAAACATAAAGGATAAAATTTTATTTTACAGTACTATAACTCAAACAAAAATGTATAGAACTGTCATATAAAAATATTAACCATATAAGAAGAAACTCGAAGAATCACAAGATCCGCACATATAATATTATACTTAGAGTTCTAACAATGTATTACTAATGATGAATATTGCAATACCCACACATTTGTTTCTCTTAAGAATGATTATGACATGTGTAGTCATGCGAAACATCAAAATAAAAAGACCCTCAGCCCCATACCCATTGTAAGTGGGTTTATAAAATAAATGAATGTGAACAAACGCAAAAAAAAAATCTATGTATGGTCAAAGAATGTAATCCATTAGAAGAAATTGGAAGGAAAGAAAGGTTTTGACTCATTTGTACTCCTAATCTTAATACCAACAAAGAATTGAATGTACCTCCCCTAATCCAACACTTTCTGAGAGATAACTCATTCCACATGTATCACTTTTCTTCTTTTTAATTAATCTTACATCTTTAGTTTCTATGCAAAGAACATTCAGCATCAAAAATCACATGTTGATGAATTGAGTTGAACTGAATAAGTGTGTATGTAGAGTATTAACCATAAATGACTTGGTCTTCCATGTTTCTCTTTTGAAAAAAAAGAATTTTGAATTTTCAAGATAAATAGAGCAAAAGTTATCACCTACCCGCTTACCCTTCTGTGCAAAAAGCCTCACAGGACAGAAACAATAAGATATTCGAAATTCTACTTCAAACACGAAGCTCCAAATAGTACTCCATAAACAATGAACCATTTAGGCCAATCGAGCAACTATGGATTTCATAAAACAAATACAATTAGAAGAAATCATTATCGATCAAACGTTGATAATGAAACGATTAGAAGAAGACAATCGATTTCTTTAACTACCTACTACCAAAGGCTGAAAACACAATCCAGTTTCATGCAAGTTTCTTACAATCAATTTGGTTTACTGTTACTGAAAGCGCTGAGAGTTTAGTCACAAAACTCTGCAAGAGCAATCCAATTAGATAATAGACCAAAAAAGTTAGAAAAATCTAATGAATCTTTTTTAATAAGAAAGAAAATAAGTGGTAGAAAAGTACCTTAAGTAGATTCATTTTCGCGTGGAAAATGTCTCGACAGCTCCCTTGTAAACCAACAAATATTCCAACTTATTTATTTGTGAATTAATACAATCACTATTAGAAGTCAAACTTAACTAGCAATGCAGTAGGACATAGATTACCTGATGCTCAAAGAAAGGATAGGCCCGATGAAATAAAAAAAATAAAGATTTAGATAAGAACATGAATATCTTCTGTTGAAAAATAATGTTAAACCATTAAATTAAAATTATATAAAATACAAACAAGAAATTGACATAAAGATCAACTCTCATTTAGAATTCTGCATAAATGTAAGAGTTTGTGTTCATATGTTTCAATGAATCAAAGTGAGTTAACTTCACAGAAAAAATGGATGGGTGCACCTGCTTGGATTAGAATTGAAAGATAGTTGATATTTTTAAATCCTCAGCCCCAATCAAAATATTGCTTGATTAGTGTAATGGAGAAGAAAACTAAGTCAACCTCTTGATTCCTTAGTTTTCTATTTGCTTAGCTCTTCTCAGCTTCATAATATTGACAAATAGAAAAGGAGATGTCTGTAAAGTCCAAAATACAACTTACCTATTAAGAATTCAAACCAATAGATACTCTCAATAACATCCTTAAATTGTTTCACCTTCCCTTCTTCAAGCTTAAATTAAAAAATAACAGTATTGTCTATGTTTTCTGTCCAAACAAGGAAAATAATAGTACCTTTAGCATCTAAGAGATATATAAAACCGCAAAATTCATAAAATTAAACGTACATACTTTGGAACTTTATCTCAATCAAACTATCAATAAGCTCATTTCTACCAAGAACCTCACCAAGACCGCCATAATAGCTCATTGAATCAGTTTTTTTAGTTGAAAAAGTAACACATTAAATTAAAAGGAAAATGGAAGAATACCATAATTGCTTTGAAACAACAAGATGAGGAAGATGAGTACTTATCCTTTGGCAAACCATACATTCTGGATAAACCTGAAACATTATCATTCAAAGTTGTACAAAAATGAGATACAAAATGACCAAGATCGGTTGAGAGAAATCAATTTTGCTAATTGACGGCTCACCGTTGATACTGTTTTAGATCTGATAGACAGCCATACAAGAATATTAGTCACAACCAAACCTAGTGTTAGTAAATCACTATCGCTAATCTAATTTAATTCAGGTTTGATTGTAAAAACCATAATCTAATCTAAATCAGGTTGGATTGTAAAAACCAAAACCTAATCTAATTCAGGGTTGATTGTAAAAACCAGCAAAAACAAACGCTTCTTGCTCTAAAAATGACGAAAGACTTGTCTTCAATCGTCGGCTGGGTTTACTAGAAAGAGAGAAAGAAGGGTACCGATGAATTGAGTGAAGATTCAGGTGAAAAAGCTCATGGTACGAAAAACATTGTACGGCATTGCTGGAGGAAGAGGCTTCAGTACAGTGTAAAAACAAAATACACACTGAAGAAACTGTATTTGTATTGTGAATCAACAATGAGCCAGCAAAAAAGTTTAGTTCTTGATATCGATAGTATATATTTTATCCTCCACATGGTAAAGAAATCCAAAATATACTCGCCAAGTTTTAACTGCAAGTTCTGTCCTACTTCAGAAGCTTGAGTATTCAACATCTTCTTCACCTGAATAAAAACCCAATCTCTGTCGTGCTTCCTGTAAAGAGAACAAACAGTAAGAGAAATTAAATGTGCACTACAAAACCCTAACTTATCATCCCAATTATTAACACATTTTACTAAATCATCCTAGCTTATATAGAAGTATCTAATCCAAAAAGGAGTCCAATCAATCATTTATTTTGGCTATCATGTAGGATTATGATAGATACACTAAGAAAGGACAAACACTTAATCAATTTGCAAAATTTCTTCAAGATCATTAGATTGTTGCCCAACACTTTAAGTCCGGTTATCCAGATTAAATGGTGAGTGGGAAAGAATAATATTAGACATTAATTAACATTGTAAAAAGAATGTGGAGTAATTTAAAACCTCTCAAAAAAATTTGTTGACTGAAGCATTAAAGATGTACGGTTGTGTATATATTAAATTTGGTTTCATCTAAGATTGTGCTAAAGACTCCATTTGAGTTATTTAAATGATGGCAAACAAATTTGTGACATATACATTTGTGATAGGTTGTTTGAAATAAAAAATTTATAATCTATAATAAAAGAATTAGACCCAAGAACCATTATTGGGTATTTTAATGGTTATATTGAAATATCCAAAAATTATAAATTTTACTGTTCATCTCATGCCACTAAAATTATGGAATAAAGAAATGCAAAATTTCTTAAGAATAACTTGATTAGTGGGAGTGATCAATTATATATGATAACTAAATACATAAATGATCATTTGAAAAAAAAAATATCCTCTAATAAATTAAGTGTCTTTCATATCCTTCAAATTAAATGAGTGTTCCATAAATTGCTGAAATTAATAGTATAGATGAATTGTTTTAGAGAAACATTAAGAAAATGTTGAAAAAACCTAATGTGTATTCGTTTGAACAAAAAAATTCTCAATATTATGAAACAATAATAAGAAAATTTATTACATGAAGAAAAAACTCTACATAATGATTATATTGTGTATTTACGAGAATAAAACATTAATATTGGAGCTAAAAATAATCTTTGAGGTTTTCACAAGTAATAAATTATAAGAGATTAAACTTATGCTAATGCTACAGAAAAAGAGTTGAACTTTATGGCCTCTAATGGAGTTTAGGATCTCGTTGAATTGTCTAAGAGACATATGGTAAGACTCCTCGTCAAGGGTTCACTCATAGAGAACAAAATGATTATATGAAAACACATTCTCTTATACTATGTATGATATTATTACCTCATTTTTATTTAGAGTTACATAAATGTTTTTTAAAAAGATATTTCTAAATGGTGATATATAGAAAATGTTTATATGAAAATAACATAAAAGATTAACAATCCCTTATACAAATTAAAACAAACTCTAGTTAATGGTATTTAAAATTCATGATGTAATCACTTATTTTGGTTTTGACGAGAATACAATGTATATAACTAAAGGTTAGTAGGTGGAATATTTGTTTTCTCGTACTTTGTGTGGATGCCATATACACGCATTTAAAATGCCATCCCGAAAAATGCGATTTCGACGTTTAGAAATAAATATAAAATATAAATATTTCTTCAAATATTTTAAAATAAATTAAATTATATCAAATTCGAAAATTGGTTAAAAAACAATTTGTGACTTAAGAGTTGCCACATAAATTTTTTACAAAATTAGGAAAAAAATATTTTAGCGTGTACAACATTAATTCCCTCGATAAAGAGAATCCTTAGGGTTTCGGTGATTATTTTCATGTGAAAAATGACATCAACGCTTTGTCTCTCGTTCCCGTTAGAAACGGTCTCTACTTTTAATATTTTAGCCATTTTTTAGAAATATTTTATTCTTATTTTTATCCGTTTATTTTGTCGAGTCATAAACCGATGTGAGTGTCTAACCCAAATTTTAAAACATAAACTCTAAGGATAATAATTAATTATTTATGTTAATATATAACTAATGTCTTGGAAAAATTAGGAAGTGACTCAAAAGGAATTAAAACTTTATGATACTCACTAATTAATTTTATGAAAATAAATAAATCAATCCAAACTTTTCTTGAGTTTTATAGTCCAATTGTGGACAAATGGAAAATCAAATGTTTAAAATAGAACAAAAACAATTATTATTATTATTATTTTGATTTAAAATATTAATTTAATTATTTGTAAAAATATTTTTGTTTTTTAAAATCTGTTCAAGGAATATTTAAAATAAAAGAAAAGATAAAAGTAAAAGAAAATCAAACAAGTTGGACATAAATGTCATTCGACAAGTTCAAAGTTTTGGTCTTGCAGATCATAGACTCGACGGTTGGAGGTGGACTGTAGTCCAGGGTAAATTTTGTAAAACACTATATATATTTTATATATATTGTAGATTTTATATATATTTAACAAGTAATACTTTTTCAGTTGATTTTGGAAGTGAAACTAATTCATAATATACTATTCAAACTTCAAATATGATTTTATTAAAATAATTATTATTAATATATTATTTTATATAAAAATATTTTTTAATATATAAACATTTATAATAATTCATAAATTTTAATTAATATAATTAAAATTTATTTATATGAGATAAAGTATAAAAAAATATATAAAATAATATAAATCATATAATAGGATTATTTATTATAAAATTACATTTATATATAATTATGGTGTAATGCATGCCGCCTAGGCCGGTGACCCTAATCGGTCCAAATAAATCTATGTGAACCAATTCTAAACATCGGCTAGATTGTGTTTTCCCTTACTTTTAAAAGTGAATTTTATTTGTTTACCCATTTGACATGTAGAACAAATTTTATCTTTAGCAAATTTTATGTTAGAAATTCTTTGAACTAATTTTTTAATGCAAATATAGTTAATTGTTTTGAAGTTTAGGTGATTTAATCTTTTATGCCAAAACAAGTTTTGATCATTCTAAGCTCTCATGCAAACCGAGTTATCACATTTTGTTTTCCAGTCTACTTTGTAAATGTTTCCTAACCTATTTTCGGTTAATGAAATGCTACCCTATGGATTCTTAACTAAACATGCATGTTTATGAAATTCAACAGTGAATCCTACATTGCACATTTGACTAATACTCAGAAGATTGAAATGCAGATTTTCAACAAGAAGTACATTATTTATAGTTAGGCTGCCATGGACAATCTTACCCTTGCCCACAGCTCTACCTTTGGAATTGTCGCCGAAAATTATCATTGCACCGTTTTCCTAAACAACATCGGTCAATAAGTTGTTATTTCCGGTCATGTGTCTGGAAAAACCACTGTCCAAATATCATTCAGAATTTCCCAACCGCTTGTTCTTCTTCACCTGCAAAATATAAATATTTACACCTTTTTGGTACCCACATTCACTTGGGTCCACGGTTAATTAGTTCCTTTAGAATCTATACTTTCATTAATCAGATAATGGTTTCCCAGTGATGGTTTTAATAGTTTTACATGTACCAGGCTTGACATTTCTCTGTCTACTTATGATTACCTCATAATGTCGTGGTGATCTTTGATCGGATGAATATCTATCATACTCTATTCTAATTGGCCTGATGACTTTCCTTCTCTCAGGATGAAGCCATCTTGAAGTGTTGGGTGGTCCTACATATGTTAGTTCCTTTGCCAGTTTTGAATCGTGACTTGTTTCAATGTCGGTTGATGAACTCTTGACAAAGTTTATGAAAGACAACTTGTCTTTACTGAGATTCAACCCTTGGCGGTTAGAAGGATTATGTTTACCTAGATTGCAGTGGTTATAGCCTAAACCAAATTTATAGTTATATGGTCTCTAATGACTCGTCATCTGGCTCACAGCATCTTCAGATCTCTTCCATGTAGCCATTACATATTTAGTTCGTTCATTATCTTCGGTCAATGATTGAACTATCTCCTTGAGCTTCTCGTTCTCAATGGATAGTTCAATTGTTGCAACGGTTTGAATTTCACTCGGTTCACTGATTTCAGTTTTACTCCGTTCACCGGTCTGAAAGTTCAACCGGGTCGATACAAGAGTTGATAGATGCTTATACTCAACGACCATGTCATTGAGTGCAGTAACTAAATCTTCTCAGGTAATTTCTTCACAGGAAAAGTCAAATACCTGTTCTTTATTTTCCATGAGACAAGAAATCCCTTCATCATCGCTATCCGAATCGGTATGTGCCCACTAACTCCCACCATCATCGGCTATCAACGCTTTCTAAATCTCTTTGCCTTGACCGTTTTCTAATGATCATCCCTTTGGTTGTGATCAACTGGTTTCCGATCATCTCTTCTCGGCTTTTTACACTCTGACCTGTAATGACCTAAAACATTGCAATTATAACATCGAACGTTAGATTTATCATCGTAGTTATATTTATATGAGTTGGTTGATTGACTATTCTTCATGAACTTTCCGAACTTCTTTGCTAGCATGGCCATCACATCTTTGCTAAACTGCTCGACGGTTTTGACCGGTACAGGAACAACTGGCTCCACCGAAGTCACCAGGGCCCTGGTAGCGGTTGAAGTTGAGGCTTCATCTTCAATTCTAGACTTCATTTCGAACTTGTATATCTTCAAATCTTCAAAAACATCATGTAGTTTCATCTTTCCGAGGTTGTTTAATTCTCTCATCACCATTATTTTGATATCCCAGGCACTTGGAAGTGATCTTAAGGCTTTCATGATAGTTTCTTTGTTATCGTATTTCTTTCCAAGCATTGAGAGCTCATTTACCACACTTGAAAATCGATCACTGAATTCCTTCATGGTTTCACCAGAGCGCATCTTGATATTTTCGAACTTTTAAGTAGCCACCAGTATCTTATTCTCTTTAGTTCTTTCGTTTCCTTCATGAAGTTGAATGACCGTCTTCCATGCTTCCTTTGTAGTTGCACATTCTCTGACTTTGGAAAATGTGTTTCTATCTAAAGATTTAAAGATAGTGCTTCTGCAGTGGTTGTCCAGGTTGTTCCTTCTTTTGTCGTCGGTAGTCCATTCACTTCTTTTCTTTTCGATCTTTATCGGTCCATCAAAATGAATGAACATCATCTCATCATCCATAGTGATCAGATGCAGATGCATCCAAATCTTCCAATCGGCAAACTCTTCACTTTCTAGCATTGGCGGTTTCTCACCGTGAGTCATGCTTGCTTGCTTTGGGTTGCTTGAGTATTGAGACTAGCTGCTCTGATACAAATTGATAGGATCGGAATCGCCGATAGAGGACTGGGGTCCGGCTAAAGGAGAATGCTTACACACTCACAACGGTTGGTACTAATCCAGTTAGAGATTAATACCGGTCTCAACACTACACAAACTCTTGAATCGGGTTCAAGTGCGGAAGTAGTTTTTTAAGATTGAAGAAGCACACACAATTCGGTCATTAATAGGAATGAATGAAATGAAGAAGGATCGGTTGGAATAGAGAGTAATCGATTCGGATGATAGGAAAGATCGGAATGGAGAAAGAACACAAGACACAAGAATTTTATGGATGTTCGGAGATAAAGCTCCTACGTCACCCCTTCTTCTTAAACCCTGAGAAAGATATTCACTAAGAATATTCAATCACACTTTACAACGCTTACGTCTAAGACCCAAGACTGATTTACTGCTCGTTCTTGTCCTCTCAATAATAGCACTCTATTGAACAGAAAACTTCTGTCAACTTACAAAATCTCACTACTCACACAGAATCAATGAGATGATTATACATTTTGATACTCTTGAACAGATTGTAAGTTCATTAGACTTGATAGCTTTTTGCAACTGTATGCGTAACTATTCTTGTAACTTTAATTCTCGTAACTTTTTTCTTTTGTTCTTCAGCTTCTCCTTTTATAGTGGAAATATGACAACAGTCATATTTCTATTTCAACGGATACCTGCAAGGTAATCCTTGAATCTGATTGGTTGGTCAAAAGGAGCTACAACGCATTAAATGCGGTTGATGTTTCTCAAGAAATAATACAGCCGACCAATTTGTCTTCTATTGGGTTTAACAGCTGATCGATTGGACAGATCTCTACTCCTTGGAGGCTTCTTTTGGAGTTATACTAAAATAGGTATATCTGCACACTTGTCAGTCTTCTGTAATTTACATTATATCAGCATACTTGTATCAAATAGGAAATAATACAGTCTGCATATTTTAAAATCTCTTTCTGCCTATTCCCAAAGAGAACTTGTTGCATCAAAATAGAAACTTCCAGCAATTCCATATCTTTCATTTTATCTTGATTAATCTTCCCGTTAGAATTGTACGGTCATTTAAGATTGAGCCAATGTTTTGAGTCGACCGGACAACATATCGGGTTGTTGTTTGACCAATTGATTGATTCTACCGCCGAGGAGAGGAAACCGATCTTTAATGAAAGGTTCACCGATCCTGAGATTTGAGCCGAACCGGTCTTCTACTTAAACTTATAGGATGGATTAATTTTGGGAGTTTCAGTTTGTGCCGCTTCCATGATATCGGTTTGACCGACCAATCTTGAAGATGTAACCGCTCCCAGTTTTTCCTGCACCAAATGTTGAGTTTAATTAAGTTGTTTAGATAGTTAATTACTTATTAATTAACTATCTAATTTATTTAACATAGTTAAGTATCCAAAACCCAATTTGTTGATATGTATGTGAGATTATTCGTACATGATCCCGTTCTAAACCTTAATTGTATTTAGGTATCCAAAACCCTATATGTTTATAGGTACGTGAGATTGTTCGTACACGATCCCTTTCTAAATCATAATTGTAGTTAGGTATCAAAACATACATGAGAACGTTTGTACACGATACCATTCTAAACCCTAATTGTAGTTAGATATCCAAAACCTTTTTGTTGATACATATGTGACATCGTTTATACATGATATCATTCTAAACCTTAATTGTAGTTAGGTATCCAAAACCCTGTATATTGATAGGTACATGAGATCATTTGTACAAGATCTTGTTTTAAACCTTAATTGTATTTAGGTATTCAAACCCTATATGTTTGCACAAGTCCTGTTTAAAATCCTATCTTTTGATATGTACTCCAATGAAGTCTCGTTTTCTGATAAAAACCCTATATCTTGATAGGTATTTAAGCATTGTTTGTCGGAAAGCACAACAATTATTTGTACATAATCCTATAGAATTCCTGTTCGAAATCATATCTTTTGATAGATACTCCAATGAAGTCACGTTCTCTAATACAAGCCTTATCTCTTTAAAGGTATGTAATCCTTGTTTGTCAACAAGTACAACGATTATTTGAACATAATCTTGTTCAAATCCTATCTTCCGATAGGTAATCCCACAAACTCCTATTCGAAATCATATCTTCTAATAGGTACTCAAATGAAGTCTCGTTTTCTAATATAAACCCCATATCTTTATAGGTATTTAAACCTTGTTTATCGACAAGCACAACGATTATTTATATATAATCCTTTTCAAATCCTATCTTCTGATAAGTAATCCCACAAAGTCCTATTTGAAATCCTATCTTCTGATAGGTACTCCAATGAAGTCTCGTTCTCGGATACAGTCCTATTCTGATCTTGTTCTCTAATAAATGTTTTGTTCCCAATTACTGACACATAAACACCTATCTACTTATGGAACTATGATCATTTATACATGAACATCATTAACCTCACATGCGAGTACCCTTCACGGAAAGTTTGTTAACTTCTGCGATAAACATTGATGATACCATGATCATATATACATGATCACGCGATAGTAAGACCTAAAGGAAAGTCTATTGACTTTCTCACTAAGACTTGTCTATTTGTAAGTTTATGATCATATGACTAAAACAATAAGCCTTCATAATCTGCATATCTCTTAACAATAACCCTTAGCCATGTATAGATGACTAAAACATGAATAATCTGTTGATATTCAAGCTAGACAGGAATTGATGTTTTAATACCTATGATTATCTTTAACTCATGGATTGTACGGGTACTTTGTTGAGTTCTATAAAATAAGATTTTAAAGAATCATCCTTGTTAGAATCAACACCAAAGAAGGATCCCTAAAGCAATGCTTGGGAGCACCTTGATAAAATGTTATAAACATCATCACCAGGTCATTCCAACCTCGACACGCTACGAGTTATATCCTCATTATAAATTGGACTAGATAACCTAGTGTTAGATGTCATACTCGAATTAATGTTTTCAAAACTACTTTGTTGTATTCAAATATGATTCGAGAGAGACACTCTGTAATCACTAAAAATTTACAATCCAATATATAATATTAAAATAATTATTTTAATTTATTTTAAATAAATAAAATCAAAATAATTAACCTCATGGCCAAAAACCACTTAAAACAATTAATTAGGATAATTATTATAATAATTAAAACCTAATTAATTAAGGGTAATGGTCAAAAATAATAAAAATAAAATTATTTAAAATAAATGTTGTACTAATTTATTTTAAAATAATTTTATAAAAATTAAGGGACAAAAATAAATAATTTAGAATTAATTGTTCTATCTATTTCATTAAAAACAATTATTTATTTAACCTAAAAATATACAAATATAAAATAAATTGGTAAAATATTTGTCATATATATTTTAATATTTTGTGTATTTACAAAGATGCAATATAAAATAAAATGGTGAAAGAAAAATCAATTTCAAACAAACCCTTGAGGTTTAAAATAAAATTAAATCTATAATCGGGTGTAGGCAAAAACAAAAAAGAAGATTATAGCAGAAACTACGTCCTACGGATGAACGTTGAAATTACATCCAACGCAACATAGCACTCTGTGTAGCCCGTTTTAGCGAAAGCAGCGTACTCCCGACACGTAGTAGAATAGATAACAGAACGCCAGGGCTAACAGAACGCCAACAAAACACTTAAACATGTCTTAAATGACGTTGTTTTTTACTCCAGTATTCTTCTTCGTTGCGACGCCGAGCATATAAGATTGAAGTTCTGTGGTTGATTTTGCCAAGTTGGAACTCAATCGTTAGTCCACCATTTTGTCTCATTTAAAGCCTGAAATGATCACCCTACTATGGTGGTCATTTCTACCTATCAAAATAGGGATGAATCATCCCTACTCCGGCGACTGAAGCCAAGAACATCCAAAAGCCATTAATGGATTTTAGCCGATTTAGGATACTTGGAGCCTCCATTGATTCAGGGACAATATAAATACACTCATGAGTCATTCTGAATCCAAGGAACCAACTCATAACCTACAAATCGAAGAAAATAAAAAAATTCCATTAAAGGTTTAAGCTTTCGAATTTTTCAATTTTTTTGTTAGAGGCATTAAAGTTTGGATTTGAACATCCAGAAAGATTTCCTAACGATCAAGGATTGTTCTCCAATCTTTGGTAAGATTCCAATAACTCTCTAATTCATAATTATAGTTTGAATTTAAAATTTTTATATTTTAAATTGCATAAGTTTGTATGCTTACTGTTAATGGTATTTTATGGTTCAAAATTCATCCCTAGATATTTTAGAAACTATCTAGTTATGATAAAATCGATCAATCAATCTAAATAAAAAAAACTCAAATTTGAATTTAAGAAATCAAAAAAAGCAGGTTTGCTGTTATTAGGTTAATTATGTTGTATCACAGCTCAGAAAGCGTCACAACATGATTATAATGATGTTAAGCAACTGTTTGGATCATGTTTGATCCATCAAATTTTTTATAACAAATTGAAAATTTTGAGTTCTTGAATTGTTCTAAACGAACTGACAGTATTCTTGTTTTATTACCAATCAAGTATAAGTAGTATAAGGAAGATATTAGATAACTGCTTATACTTCAAAACAACTTTAAAATCAAAAACCCGATTAATGATCATAAACTGTTTTGAACAAATTGATCATCATACAGGTCGATTAATAGCTTGAGATGATGTTCAACATGTTTCTAGGAGCTTTGTGAAGCTACCCAAGCTCTTAGATCAAAGAATTAGAGCTAAAAAATGAATTTAAAAATATGCATTTTTGTGTTCTTGAGGACAAAGGCTTTTTAGCCTAGGACCGAGAGGTTTGACCGAGGATCCTCGGTCTAGACCGAAACCTAGGATCGATGTTATTGAGTTAGGACCGAGAGGTCTAACCAATTTTCTTGAACTAGGACCGAGAGATCTGACCGTTGTTCTTGAGCTAGGACCGAGAGATCAGACAAAGGATTCTCACCTAGGATAAAGAGGTCCAGCCATGAGACTGAGAATCCTAAACTCTAAGACTGAGAGGTCCGATTGTGGGACCGAGAATCCCAAACCCTAGGACTGAAAGTTCCAAGTGTGGGACCAAGAATCCTAAACGCTAGGACTGAGAGATCTGACATTGGGACCGAGAATCTCATGCTTAGGATCGAGAACTCCCGAACCCAGGACCGAAGGACTTAGCCTAGAGATAGCCTATGACCGATACATTTATACACCTCAACCGAGAAACTTAGCCCCAGGCAAACCCAGGGTTAATGGGTTTATAAACCTAGACTAGTAAGATTAGCAAGGATCGAGAGTCTTTAACACCTCAAACAAGAGACTTCAGTCCTTAGACCAAAGATCCCGAGCCTCAACCAAGAGGCTTCTCGACCCTAACCGAGGGTCTGTTGACCACGACTAATAAAAATGAGCCCCAAGCTTAAGACTCCGGTCCTAAGGCATGTTTGGTTCCATTTTTCAATATACAAAATTATTTTTATTAATTTGAGACTCCAAATCATTTTCTAAATATCCCGAAAAAATAGAAAATGCATCTAAAACATGTTTTGGATATTTTCATAAAATAAATTTGACAAAGGCTTGTTTTGTGTTTTTTTCTAAACCCTATTGCCTTTAAAAATGACTAATATTCTTCAAGTATATCCTCCCTAGTTATCATCCACAACAGGTACTAGCTTTTAAATATTGTTGTTTCAATATTTTAATAATAATAACCCTCCAAGGTAGTCCAATCGTAATAGTCGACTTAAGAGACCAAAATGTCACGGGTTCGATTCCATCTGGAAGCGCTTTGAGTTTTAGCGGGATGGCCCTGGCTATGGGATGTCATGATAGTTCTCTTACATTAAAAAAAATATTTTTTTATATATTTTAAATAACAATAAAACCTAGAAGCATGACTATGACCGGAAGAATAATTGGTTAAAACTCAAACGTTATACAACCAATTTTCAAATGTCAACTTTATAAGCATTTCCCGAGTATTACCATACTACGAACTAAAAAAAACTTTAGTCAATATGTTTGTATACGTATGTCAACTTTTATAGATTTTTAAAAATTAATTGCGAATTTATTTCAAAATAAATAATCTTTTAAATTAATTGTGTTTAATTAATTTAAACTAAATGATTTTCTAAAAAATCAAATTGTGATTTGATTACCTTAATCCCTGGATTATTTAAAATTTAACTCCGATATTAATTAATTTTAAAAGTTGTCAAGAACTAATGACATCTTTTAAAAATGTTGTTTTATTTTTAAAAAATTTCTAACACACAAATCAAGGTTGAATTTCTCGGATCACGAGCTTTTCACGAGAACCTACACAAAGGGTTTTTCCGAAATAAACACTAGAATCGATTTCAAAGAATGAGAGAATCATAATTGAAGGTGTTAGGTGTTATGTTAATTCTATTTAATTCAAACAAAATATATATCTAACTTTTTAAAGAATTATATATATATATATATATATATATATATTTCACTAATAGTTAGTCTTCTATCTTATTATTTATTATACCAATATATTTGATTTATATAATAATTTGATATATAATTATGAATTTAATAATAAACATTAGAAATAAATTTTTAAACATTTATATATAAATTATGTTTATAAATAAAAACTGCAATCAAATGCAATTAAAAGTTCTGAGCACTAAATGTGATTTACATAAAATGTTTTTAATAGTTTACTTTTAACGATGGTTTTATAAATGTTTTAGCCATCAATTGCGGTTTTATATAACATCATAAAATTGACGGTTAACTGTTATTTATAGATTTTTAATTACAATTTTATATATCATGTTATAATTGAATAGATTAACTGCAATTTTTATAAATCATAGTTAATAGTGAGCTTTTTAATTCCAATTTTAAATATTGACGTTAAATTTTAACAATAATAACATTTTTTTTATTGATGAAAGGAAAAACTTTAATCAAGAAATATGATTAGTTTCATTCATCCATCTTGTATAATTTTATTTCAGTTATTTCAACTCTTTTTTTTTTTTTTTTTTTTCTATTTCATTCAATTATGATGAACTTAATTTAATAAATATTTTTAAATCTTCCATTAATATTCAAATAATACAAACATATGAATTTAATTATAATTGAAAAAAAAAAAATATTTAAAATAACTTAAGTATAATTTTCCAAAACTTCTCACAAGATCTTCTAAGTTGAATAGTAACATTTGGCCTTTAATTCACCTTCTTGAAAGTTTCTACATAATCATTCATTTAAATTAATTATTATTAGTGCAATTTAAAATATCATCTAAAAAATAAAAGAAGGATTATAGAATTAACTACTTCACCAGATTCAATCTTTTGATTTAACCTAATAACCTCTATTATAAAAAATTGTCAAAATTTTGTGAATGGTTTAGATGAAAATAAAAATTACGGAGAACAAGATTTTATGATCCAATACAAACCCTCACCTCCCAAGAGCCAATCTTTAGCAACATCATAGGAAAGAGTTGAAAGTCTATCAACCCATAATAAAGGTTTAAAATTAGTGTTAGTACCTTTATACTTTTCTTGGGTTGATTCAGGCATTTTGAATATTTCCAAGAAATTCTGTCATTGATTGAAACGCAATTGCATGTTATGTCCGGAGCCCTCCAAAAAAAATTATATGTATATATTTAATATTAAAATAAAAAAAAATAAAAATGATATTTATATATATTTATATATAATTGCATACCACCTTTGTTTGAAGACTCTATTCTATCTGGGATAGGACCCTCTATTAAGGGATCCAATTCCTCTCACGTGGAGTAAAACAATCATTTAATATATATATATATATAATAATAATAATTTATTCTTTTTTCCCTCTATGTGAGAGGGTACCCACATTCTATCCCTCTTTAAACCAAATGGATCTCTCTTTTGTTTATCTTTCTACATGTGTTTAAAACATATATTCGTGCCTATATTTATAGGCAAACTCTTGGGGTTAGAGATGTAATGTGATAAAGAAGGATAGATAATTATGATCTTCTTCATCTTTGATTATTCACATCAGAATTTTGTTTGGTGATCTGATTATATCATTAGAAGGAAGGAAAAAATCTTATTGAAAACCTTTAATGGTTCTATAATCATCTTGATAATAGATTTATATTGGACTATAATTTTCAGTCTGATATATATATATATATATATATATATTACATGCTAGTTAATCATTTAGTGAAGGTGAGATTGTTTAACACTTGAACTAGTTTATTTCCACCATTGTAATTAGTCTATGAATAATGGGGATGGTAAACAAATCAATCATAAGTGCTGGTTTAATAATTCAGTCTTGATTTAGAAGAAGACAGCAAAGATATTTCTGACCTGAAGGGAACAAATATCTTTCTTATTGTAATTTTGATGGCTTCAACATTAGTAGTAATTGTTGATAATCTTATCTCGTAATAATTACACGTAAATATTATTGAATACATAAAATGATAATAGAAAAAATAAAATAGATCTTCTCATTGGCGATATCCTCTTACCACCAATCTTGCCTTATATTTATCAATTGATCCATCACCTTTCATTTTCTTTTTGAAAATTCATCGGCAACCTAGTGTTTTATTTCCCGGAGGTAGATCCAATAGTTCCCACATATAATTTTGTAAGATAGATTATATCTCACTTATTAATTGCCTCTTTCCATTGAGGCCCTTCAGACAGAGTAATTGCCTTACTATACGTTTGAGTAAATTTTGGACCAAATGATTTTTCTATTCTAACTCGTTTACTTCGTCTAAGTTCAACCTCAACTTAATTTTCTTTTTCTTGTTCATCTAGTTCAAGAAATCTTTTTGGAGAACGTTGTTCTTCATTAGACTTATATGGAAGTAAATGTTAAAAGAACAATGCATTTCTTGATTCTATTATTGTATTCTTATGAATATTCGGAATGTCCGGTTTAAATACAAGAAAACGATAAGCACTACTGTTATGTGCATATCCAATAAATATACAATCAACAGTTTTTGGTCCAATTTTATCTTTGTAGGTAATGGTACAGCTACCTTAGCTAGACTATGATAGACCAGAACTTAATAAAAGTGAGTTCATCAATTCTTTTAATGTTTTATTTTCCACTCAGCCGTACCATTTTGTTGAGGAGAATAAGGTTTTGTTGTCTCATAGATTATACCATGTTGAGAACATAGTTCGGCAAAAGGTGATTCATATTCACCTTATCTATCAGTTCTGAACACCTTTATCATTTTACCGAGTTGGTTTTCAACCTCATTTTTATAAAGAGTGGATTTCACTATACCTTCATCTTTACTTTTAAGAATATACGCATAAAAATATTTTGTGTTATCATCAATAAAAGTAATGAAGTATTTGCCTCCACCATGTATTGGTGTTCTTTTTAAATCACACACGTATGTATGAATGAAATCATGCGGTCTATTATTTCTTTCTACGTTTCAAAATGATGATCTCGTCTATTTCGCTTTAACACAAATTTCACACTTGCACAATTGATTCCCAAATGAATTTTATGTGAATTTTATTTTCCTAAATATCATTTTCATTTATTTAATGAAATTAACAGTAATATTTTCATGATCTTCCTGAGGAAGTATAATTGTTCTTTCGAGATGATAATGATTGAATTGGTTTATCAAAAAACTTCTAGTGGATGGACTGCGATATCATTAATTTTTACATGAATGTGTTTAGTTAAATTTAATGTGAAATTAAGAGCTATACGTTCTGAATTCACTTGATTATTGTTCTATCTCTATGAATCCATGTATAGTGATAGTTTATTGGAGCAAGCAATTTGTAGTGAATCTTCTAAGAAAGATTTAGCGAATCAGATGTATTTTTTATTTACTTATTTTAACTGTCAAGTTATTCGTAAACTAAATGATTAACTAGCATGTAATATATGGTTCATTTATATTTTGCAGCTCTTGAAAATATGTCTAGAGATTATTCTAGCCCATTTGCCATGAGAGAAAGGCATTTATGGTTTCTCCCAAAATTAACGAGTAGGTTTGGTCTATATAGTTCTGATTTCTTATATACATTACTAAATATAATTATTAAAATTTATTCTACACAATTATTTAATACTATCAAACTATTTTATTAAAATGTAATTCATTGATTAGAATCTATCAACCATATTTTTTTCATAGAAAGACAACTTAGTTGACTATATCTTAATTTATATATTCCTTTGTTACGGTTTAGAAAACATGTACAACCTCACTCATAAATGTTTGAAGTTTGAATCAAATTTCTTTTTCACCATATGTTGAAGATATGTTTAATATGTATTCTTAGACAAAATGCAGGGGCGAAGGATATATTAAAAGAAACCAACTTAATCTTTATATTTTTAGTTTTAACCATTACACTTGGTTGATTTTTATTGTTAATTTGTTTAAGCAGAATGTTCAAAATCATTTGGTCTAGGTTAGTTATTTTATTTGTATGATTGAATAGTTCAATTACATATTAAATAGTTTTAGTTAGTGTCTTCTATATATAAACATATATCCTTAACATTTTTCTTAGGGGTGTGAATTTGGTCACTTTCAGGTTACAGGTTAACGGGTTGAACAATACTAGCCTGAACTTGACCTGTTTAGTAATTTAGGTCAAATTTCTAATCTAAACTTGACTTATTTATTTGTGATTTACCTGAACCTGACCTATTTATTTATGATTGACCCTAACCTGATCTGTTTTACCCGATTTACCTAACTCAACTCGAACCAAACTCAATATAATTAATTCACATCTATTTGTTTCAAATTAAAATGACATCAACAAAAAATAAAAATGAAGTTTAATCATAAATTCATTTATAACAAATTTTACAAAAGAAAATGAGTTAGTGAATAGAAGAGAATAACATAAAATAGTTAAAATTCAACAAAAGAAACTTATAGACGGGTTATCGAGTCTATTTTGGGTCATTTTAGTTCACCCAATTTTGACATGTTTAGTAATCAGGTAACCTGATTTTGACCCGAACAAAAAAAAATACCTGATCATAACCTGATTTTTTCGTATTCGGTTCAGGTCTTGCTTTCGTGTTGGGTTAAAAATTATCGACCTTATTTTTTCTCAAATTCTGTTTTTATTTTAGTAGACGTGACTAATGTTATTGAACTCTTGAGCGCCAGAAGTACTCGAACAAATGTTCTTTTTAAGGAAGAGTATGACTATTTTGATGGAATCAGCATCAAGTAACTCCACTTGTGCAGTATATAACATAATTTCCTATTAATTTTATCTTGATAATTTTATGTAGGAATGAGTAATAAATATTTACCGCTTTCACAATTTTCTAGATTACTTAGTTTTAGTATAATTGGATGATTCTAGAGAAAGTATATAATACTGTAATGAATTATGTGTTTGTGTATTTGTTCAGTAATAATAGCTTCCTCATTTGTTTTTTATTTTTAAACTTGGTCCTATATCCTCAATTTTTTAGTTGCAAAAATTGGTTGAAGTTATATAAATATATTGACACGTATTGTCTTTATATAAGACTATTATTCCTTGGCAATATAAATATTTATGTACTTATTGTCTTCAATTACCATTCCTTCTTCATTTTGTTCTTTTTTTTAAGATAATACATTTATCATCTTATATATATCTTACATATTGAAGACTGTTATTTAAAATATTTAGAAAAACCTACAATTTATTGTTTTGTAGACAATGGAGAAACTTGGTCGATATGAACTTGGTAACATGAGTTCTGTGATGAAGATAATTTGATTTGTAATTTATCTTATTTTGTGATGGTACATTGAAATACATATATAAGAAATTTTATAATCATCCAAGAATTGATTGAAAGAAATTAGTTGGGTTTCTTTTATACTGGATAATTAGTTAAAAATTACTTTAGGTAAAAGTTATTGATTCAATCATATTATTTGGGTAAAAGATTGATGGGGCGCATAACTCAAGTATGGTTGGAGAGGTCCTTGAGTCTTTTAGCTTCAACATGTAAGAAATAATGTTCTTCTTAAAATAATTTCTTATTAATTATTGTAATTTGATTAAATATTTGCTAATTTATATGGGAATTGTAATTTCATTAAATATATATTTTTTAATTTGTTAAATGTAATGTTTGCCTATTTAGGAATATAGGTAAGAATTTTTATATTAAAAATTTGTATTTCTTTGTCACTTTTGTTTTTTTTTCTTGTTATTAATAGATTTAGTAAAAATAAAATCACATAGTATCCTTTAGCGAGGGTAATGTATTCATGTGGTCATATTTTAGCAACGGTATCTATTTTTGCATCCATGTTTTAGCTACGGAAGATGTAGGGATGGCTGGTGAGGCTTTTTACTTTTAGTTATGTTGAAAATAAATTTTATTTATTAAAAAAGATTGATAATATATATTTAAAATAATTTTTTTAAAATATTATATCAATAATTATGTATAGTTAAAATTAATATTTTCTTTCCTAATTAAATATATATTATTTAATTGTAAGTAAATTAGTTCTATATTAGTTAGAGTAGAACTAATTCATCACTAACTAATTTATAAAATAAGTTTATAATAAAAGTACACATTTATTAGGTCATATTATATTTTATTAAAAAAATTAACTATATTAGTTACATTTATAAATAATTTATCCACATTAATTCCTTATATATATATATATATATTTTATTATTATTTTATTCACAAAGTAGATTATACGTATTTAAAACAATTATTTAGAAATATAAAATAGGAAAATCTTATTAATATTTTTCTCTAATAGTTAAGTATAAATTATTTTTTTTTGGAAAAACAACTTTAAGAGATCATTCTAGATAGGCCTAAAATGATTTTGAAGTCGTAACATTCTGAATAAAAACTAAAAAACTAAAAACGTAAATGAATTATGTGATTACAATGTTTTTAATTTTAGTGAATTCAAAAAACGGTAAATTCCAGTTCCTGTAGATATTCTAGTTCTGCTCCGTACTTAAAATTCTTCTCCATGTTCCGGTGAGGGTACTGCAATCCTAGAATTTTTCTCTCATAGTTAAGTATAAATTATTTAATTCTAAGTAAATGTATTAGACTAATTCATCACTGATTAATTTATAAAATAAATTTATAATAAAATAGTATTTATATAAAATACATGTCCTTTATATACAACGTAACTATTCATAAAGATATTAAATTATTTATTAAAGATTTGACTTTATTATATTAGTTACATTTAAATAATTATTATGTTAATAATTTAACTATATTTATAAATAATTTATCCACAGTTAAATAAATATAACACAAAATAGTCTCATTAATATAATTTTTATAACTAAAAATTATATTCAAATTATATATATAATATTAATAATATACATTATTTAATTGAGAATATACATTTATAATTATTATACAATATTATCTTTTCAGCTTAATTCCCAATTAAATTTTGAAACATAATGCAAATGATGAAGTAATGATTTATATCATATTTACATACCTAAAATAATATATAATATGAAGTCAAAATTTATTTCTTTCCAATAATAGTTAGTCTTCTACCTAATATATCAATATATTATTTTAAATAATAATTTGATATATAATCATAAATTTTATATATACATTTATCAATTTGGTAATAAACATTAACAATAAATTTCAATCGAATTTATTAATAATTATTCACTCACTTTATTAATATTATTTTCTTTATCTCGTATTTCAACTTTTTTTTTCTTAAAAATTTAAACTAAAAAATATATTTTTTTAATTTTGAATTATGCTTCTATTTCGTAGAACGACTAATCTTCGCGGATTAAGCAAACAACTCGTAAGTTTATTCAATCAATTTAACCATACGAACAGAATTTTTCGTCTGACGGACTCGAACTCAGAATCTTAAAGACTGTGGACTTGAGATATTCACCTCTTTTTTACTACTAAGCTCGAAAAGGGATAAATAAAATATATAAAAAAAATATTTATATATACACGTTTATTTATTTATTTATATATATATAATCTCTATTTAATTTTAAGACTTTTTAATTTTAATCCCTATTAATGGCAGATTTTAAAAACTGCATTTAAAACTAACGTTATAAATCGTTGTTAATAGTTGAGTTTACTATTAACCACCATTTATAAAATCGAAGTTAAAAGTTTTATCCATTAATTACGATTTTATATATTTCGTAAAATTGATGATATTAACTATATTAACCGTCATGACTTTTAACTATAGTTTTTTTTGGAAAACGGTTAAAACCATTTCATTAAAATCCCAAAAGTAGGAGAGTCAGAAATCAAAGCTAGACAAACCCTAGACATGATTAACTGCAGTTTTATTCCATCCTAAATTTGAAGGTATTAACTACGATTTTTATTCCTAATGAAGTTTTAAATTACAATTTAATTATTGTCATTAAATTTATAATAAAAAAATTACTGAATGAAAAAAATAATATTAATCAAAACCAAATAAGATTAGTCTCCTTCATCCATCTTGTAATTTGCCAATATAATAATTGTAATTTAATTTAAGTTATTTCAGCTCTTTTGTTTGTAGTATTTCATTTTAATTAGGATGAATTTAATTTACTAAATTTTTTAAAATCTTCCATTAATATTCAAATAATACATACGTACGAATTTAAATATAATTCAAACAAAATACATTAAAATAACTTTAAGTATAAATTATTTAGTCTCAATTAAAAATGAAAAATCCTAACTATAGGATAATGGATAATCTTTTATAACTAAATTAATATATATATATATATATATATATATATATATATATATATATATATATATATATATATATATATATATATATATATATATAATTGCAAAGAGCAATGAGTAAAATATGGGTTGTGATCAAATTATTGCAATTCATGTTTTCACTTTTAAGCTTATTAAACAAACAAGATAACTTTAATCTTAATAGGGAGAGTTATAAAAGAGAAATAAGCAAGAACTTGTTCTAGATTAAGAATATATTTATATGTAATTACAATTACAAGAGTATGAATTTATACAAAAATAAAGGAAAGTAAAATGTTAGAATATGTAAAGATTTTAAATACACTTAATAGATGGAATATGAAAACCAAGAGACTAAGTATGTTGCTCTTTAATTGTAGAGTCGTTAATACCTTCCCTCAAATGAAATGGGGAGGCACACACCGTGAGTTTGTTACATAATAAATCAAATCAGTTTGACGCAAGTCCTTTGGAAAGGATGTCAACAATTTGATCATCAGTAGGTATACATTGGTTGAAAATAGATTTCTGAGCAACATGTTCGCGAACGAAGTAAAAATCAATCTTTATATGTTTCGTATAAGCATGAAAAACTGGATTGGCCGATAAAAATACAGCAAAATGTTGCCACACCATAGAGTGGGAGATTGAAGTGGGGAGATGAAAAGTTCACGTAGCAAGGATTGGAGCTAGATGAGTTCAGTAGTGTCATGAGCTAGAGCTTGATACTCAGACTCGGTGCTAGACTAAGTAAAAACTTTTTGTTTCTTTGAATTCCAATACATAAGATTGTCACCAAGAAATATGCAGTAGACAGTTGTGAAACGATGATCGTCTGGACAACCAACCCAATCGGAGTTAGAAAAGGTAGATAGATCGAGAGAAGATGATGGACGAATGAGGAGTTCATGATGAGGAGTATGACGAAGGTAGTAGAATATTCTTTTTACTGATGACCAATGAGTGGATGTAGGAGACTACTTGATGAGCTTCAATCCCAAAAAAATAGTGTAGTGGACCTAAATCTTTAAGAGGGGAATGTGGTTAAGTTGAGAGATGATTGAGGAGACGTGAGAGGAAGAATTACTAGTGAATATAATATCATCCACGTAGACAAGAAATAACGAAGTAATTTGTGGAGAGTGGTCCATGAATAAAAAAGAATCAATTTTTGATTCTTGAAAACCAATGGAAAGAAGAGCAGATTTCAAGATAGTATACCATTCACGAGGAGCTTGTTTGAGGCCATAGAGTGCTTTGTGAAGTTTTCACACATGATTAAGATAATCAGGATGAGTGAACTTAGGCGGTTGAGACATAAAAACTTCCTTGTGTAGAATTCCATGTAGAAAGACATTATTAACATCGAGTTGATGAATAGGCCATTAAGGAGTGACGGCAAGTGAGAGGATGATTTGGATGGTAGTATGTTTGACAACTGGGCTGAATGTTTCAAGATAGTCAGTGTCTTCTTATTGATGAAATCCCAACTAAACGAGCCTTGTGAAATTTAATGGAACCAATGGCTGTTTGTTTGACTTTGAAAACTCATTTGCAACCCACAATATTCTGCGAGGATCGAGGAATAAGAGACCACGTCTTGTTTTGAATTAGAGCATTAAACTCATTTGCCATGGCGGAATTCCATTGAGTATCTTTATTGGCGATGAAGAAACATGTGGATGGAGAGGTGGAGATGGTGGAAATGTTGGCATTGTGAAGGGCACGAGTTTTGGCACGTGTGATCATATGATGAGAGGAACATTCAATAGTATGTATAATAGTGGAAAGTTCATGTATGAGAGTAGAAGGGTTGATTTAAGATGAGTTAGTTATTGATGATGGTTGATAGGAGTTTAATGTTGGCGAGTTGGTTGGGAAAGATGGATGGTTGGAGTTTGATTATGATGATGAATGTTCAAATGTTTGAGAAGATGGTACTTTAGGGATTTGTGATGTTAAAATTGGGGAGATTGGAGGTGATGAACATGGAAGAAAAGTAAAGTGCGATGTTGGAGTGACTGTTGGTGTAGAAAGATTGGTAGATTCTGATAATGTACTTTTAAATGGAAATATTTGTTCATCAAAAGTGACGTGACGAGAGATATATTATGTTGTAAGGAAGGTGTAGGTAACGATAGCGTTTGTGATTTGGATTATAGCCTAGAAAAATACATTTTATAGTTCGAAGATCAATTTTGATCGAGTGAGCGGAAAGCAAGAACATCCAATTTTTGTATAAAATAGATAGTTAGGAGGACGATTAAAAAGAATTCCAAAGGGAGATTGACGAGGCTTACCGTTTGAAGGAAGACGATAATGAGATACGTAATTGTAAAAAATGCATCATCCCAATACGATAGCGGCATAAAAGCATGAGCAAGAAGAGTGAAACTCATTTTTGTAAGGTGGAGAATTTTGCGTTCAACAACACCATTTTGTTCACTTGTATAAGGGCATGATAGACGGTGTTGGATGCCATGAGTTTCAAGATAATATTTTAGACTCCTATATTCGCCTCCTCAATCAGATTGTAGAGTTTTGATAGATGTGTTGAATCGATTTTCAACAAGTGTCTTAAATTTAATAAAATCTGGCAAGACATCAGATTTTATATAGATAGAATATAACCAAGTAAAGCGGTTGTAGTCATCGATAAAATGAATAAAATATCGAAATCGTTAGTAGAGAAAAGAGGAGTAGGACCCTAAACGTCAGAATGTATTAATTTTAATGGAGACTTACAACAAGATTGAGAAACAGGAAAATGAATTTTTTGTGCTTTTCCATATTGACAAGATTCACAAACACTTAATTTCTTGTTGCTAATAGGTAAATGAAAAGAAGACATAATAAAAATTGATGTTGATGATGAAGGGTGTCCAAGACGATGATGCCAAGAGTTGGTAGATGAACGAGTTCCAATAAAAGCATGATGAGTGAACGGAGTGTTGAAGATTGAGTTTAGGCGATATAGCCCATTTTTAAGAGTGTCGCGAAGAAGTTCCCTCTTCGTGACCTAATCCTTGACAATACAATAATTTGGATGAAAATCAAAAAATATATTATTATCAACAGAAAATTTGGAAGCACTTAGAATATTTTTGGTTATTAATGGGACATGTAATATATTACATAGATGAAGGTTTTTATTAGAATATGGAATGAATGATAGCCTAATATTAGAAATAAGAAGAGGGTTACCTCTTCCCATTTTAATAGTTTATGTACCATTATATGGAGTTGAGATGTTCAAATTGTCAAGATTCATCGTGAGATAGTCAATAGCTCCATAGTCGAGATACTAGGCCGTGTCATAAACAAAAGAAGGTGTAGCCATCATAGCAGAGTGTGTCGTTGAATTTTGATTTTGACGACGTCGACAAGTTTCAATCGAATGACCTGTAAAGTTGCAAATCTTACAAAATAGACCCAATCGACAAATATTAACCGCATAACCAATACGATCACAAAATTGATATTCTATTTTATTTTTATTGGGCCCACGAGGCCCATAACCGAAAATAAAAGGCCCATTAGTAGAAGGACACCCTAACCCAATAGTAGAAGCCCGATCAGAGTGTAAAAATTTAGATGAACTTGAAGACCCATTTATTTGATATCCATTAGAATTATGGGAGTTTAATCTATTGACATTTTCATTTTATACACTATAATTACTCGTAAAGGAGACCGAAAGTCGCGATCGTTGGAAGTGAGATGGTTTCATAATCCTTCTCGATCCAAAAGCAAGATTAGCAGTTTGAGAGTTAGAGTAGAGTAATTCAAGGCAAATCTCATGTGTAAGAAGAATTCCTTGGAGGTCTTCGATGGCGATGAGGTCGGTGCGAGTGGTTACCGCTATAGTGAGAGATTCGTATTTAGGACCGAGTTCTCCCAAAGCATAAAGGATGAAATCTTCTGAAGATATATTTTTCCCAACACCAGCAAGACTATCGATGATTGATTTTATTTTCTATAAATATTCGGCCATCGGGAGAGAGCCCTTCTTTACCATTTGAAGATGAAGACGAAGATGCATTAGACGAACTTGAGAAGAAAATGTGCGTTCTAAAGTAGACCAAAGGGCTTTAAATGTAGTGCATGATTCACCAACCACTTGGGCTAGGATGGATTATGAAAATGTGGTGATAAGCCACAAAAGGATCCTCTAATCTTATTCCTCCCAGATTGTAAAAGAAAGATTTAGAGTGAGGACACTAGGTCCGTCAGCAGTATCGGCTTGGAGAAAGGCTTGAGGACAGAATTAGTTTCAGTAACATATAGATAGAGGCCATAACCTTTTAGGTAGGTAGAATTTGAGATTTCCAAATAAGAAAAGTTTTTATGATCAAGTTTAATGGATGTGAGATTGTGAAAGAGATAAGTTGTTGAAACGAAAAAAGATGAAGAAGAGTCCAAGAATACAGAGAATTATTAAACCAAATAATAGCTCTGATACTAAGTTAGAAAAGATAAGTAAACAAGAACTTGATGTAGATTAAGAATGTATTTCTGTGTGTTATTACAATTACAAGAGTATGAATTTAAACAAAAATAAGGGAAACTAAAAGGTTAGAATATGTAAAGATTTTAAGTATACTTAATAGATCAAATATGAAAACCAAGAGACTAAGTGTGTTGCTATTTAGTTGTAGAGTCTTTAATAGGGAGTTTGGTAAGAGTACTATAAGATATACAATATAAAGTATATTTAAACATAAGTTAGTAAATATTAATTGTCATTTTGTTTGGAATACTATAATTAATATATGTTTAATAATAATGGAGACTAAAATTTGAAGGTGGTATTGTTTTTAAGTTTGAATGGTTTGGGAGCTTGTTTGAGGATGTAAGGTTATTTGAAAAGATAAAAATTCCTTATATAAAAAAGTTGGCTCTTAACTCTTTAAGTTATTTAGGAGGTAGTTTAAGTGGTTTCCATTTTTTCCATTTCTATATATCAATGTCTAAGAGTTAAAAATAAACTTAATTTGTCTTTCAAATCTTTTTCCCTCCGATGGCCTTTTTAGTATCGGAGGGTGCCTTGTTTTCCTTTTCATCACATATTTTTGAGTTAATGTTGCGTTTTGTTTGACCCGACATCCTTTTTAACCGGATCAATTTTTTCATCTCGGATTTTTATAGTTTGAATAATATTTTCAAACATCAGTGGGTCGTTTGCTTCTCATACTTTCCGAATGTGTATAGTCTAAGACAAATGCTAAAGACTGTTTTTAATGCAAAGATAGTTATGGTGCACCTGTTACAAATGAGCAGTTTTTTGTAGTGTATGATCAAAAATAGTATTAAAAGATACATGTAAAATGGTCTCTAGATTAAAGATAATTTTTTTTTTAAAAGAACAAGTTAATTTTATAATTTATTGGAAGAACAATTTAGTTACAAAACAAATTTTGGAACAGCTAATTATATTGAGAATACATCCAAAACAAACAATACTTTATGTATAAAAACAAACGAGACTTAGTATTATGGAACAAATACATTATGGGAGAGAAAAAAATAATGCAGCAGTTAATTATCTATTTCAAACCAAATAAATTTGAATAATGTACAACTCTAACATTTCTTTTAGTTATAGAGAATATTTTTGACTCTTGTAATTGAAATTTTTTTTTGGTTAAAATTCATTGAATATAAAAGTCATTGAAGAGCAAAAAATGTACTACTTAAATAAAAGAAAAATGTTAAATAAAAAAAAAATAATGCTGTCTAATTTATTTCATTGAGTCCAAAATGTAATCACAATTAATTTGTTATGCTTCAATACTATTTAAGACATTTCTATAAATTTATAATTCATAAATAATATATCACTTTTAAATGAAAAATATTAATATATACAAACACACAAAATATTTAAGTAAACTAAATTTCATCGATCCATCTCAAAAGTAACATTGAAATGTAGATATTATATTATATATAGTATATATAATTATTGACTTACAATTTATAAAATTCAAATATATATAATCATATAAAAGTCGGGTATCTTTATAAACGAAAATAAAGTTATATTATTATAAAATATTTAATATTAAATGTGATTATACTGCAAATGTTGTATCCTTAGTCACGTCATTGTCTGAGGGCATTAACGGTTAAAACGATCATGAGGAACATGATCACCGTCAATGGTGTTATTAACATAACTATCTTGGTTGTGAGCCACTTGACTGTGAAGAAGTGAATTGTCACTAAAGTCTACCACCGGTGACTCGTCACTAAATAGGTGTTGCTCAATGTTTCGTAGTATTTCATCGTTGTTGTTTACTGTCCCATTGAATTGTACTTTTTCCTCTTGTATAGAAGGCATAACATTTGAAATGAATGGAATTTGGTCATTCATTGGTAGGGTGTTAGGTGCACCATATGTTTCTATTGTATGACCAAAATTGTTGACAATGGAAACATTACTACTTTGTTGGTTATGCATACCTACAACTAATAGAAGAAACAAAATAATCAAATCATAGTTCTATTTATTGCATATATGAGTAATAAGTTACCTGGATTTTGTAATGATGAGTCATGTATCTGAATAGAGTTCGGGTGATCATGCATCTGAATAGAGTTCGAATGCATCAAATGTAGGTTGTAGTTAGTCTGGTCAGATTGTGGAGGTAACATTTCAGGCAATGGCTCAAATTGTGGAGGTAACATTTGGGGCAATGGATATGAAATCTCTAGAGAGGGTAGAGATTGGGACAATATTCCCATACCAAATTGGATGTTTGAAGTATTCGAATTATTGGGTTGGAAGTACGGAAATTCTATCACGGGAAACACATTTTTACTAATATCCATCAAACGAGAATCACTTTGCAATAGCGTCTCATAGTGTTTATCAAGTGCGCCAGGAGGAAACGTGACATGATGAATCCTAGAAAACAAATTTTGAAAAAAATAAAATTGATGTATCTTAATTGACCCAATTTTGCATGAGATTTGAAGCTCAATCCTTGACTATGAAATAATAAGTTGATATTAAATTTACCTGAAAATGGATGCTTGACCTTGTGTGAAATCAAATGACTCGTCCCAAACTGTTTTCCTCATCGGTACTGGATCACGCTCTCGAAAGAATAGAGGAGATTTGTTCAACTAAAAAATAAAAGGCATCTTATCATAAAATCTCACCTTATCAATCAAATCATATTTCAAGTTTAGATTTATTTTGATAATTCATTGTGATAATTAATTAATCTATAAAATGGAGCATATTAAAAAAAATAATGAATGGAATAGTAGCTCTAACCAATAATTCTAAAGTTCCGGGTTGATTCTCAATCATAGTGGCCCTCATTGCATCGATATCACTAAAATGAATCTCCATCTTACTTTTTAAGTTATTTTCCAAAATTTCCCACACGATTTTCTTAGTTGAATAGTAACATTTGGCCTTCAACTCACCTTCGTATCTTAAAAGTTTCTGCATAATAATTAATTTAAGTTAATTAGCATTAGTGCAATTCAAATATTCTCTAAGAAAAGAATTATATGATCAACCACTTAACGAGAGTCAATCTTTTGTTTTAACCCAAAAACTATTATAACAAATTTTCAAAAAATTGTAAATGGTTTAGAAGAAAGCAAATATAACTAAACACAACAACATATTCAATGGAGAACAAGATTTTGTGATCCAACAAAAACCCTCACCTCCCAAGTGCCAATCTTGAGCAATATTATTGGAAAATTGGTAGCTTTATACTTTTCTTGGGTTGATTTGGGAATTTCGAAGCTTTCCAAGAAATGTAGTTCATTGATATCCAATTCCATGTTATGTCCGGAGCCCTCCAAAAAAAGTAAATGTATTTATTAAATACTAAAATAAAAAGAAGTGTGGACAAATGATATTTATAATTGCATACCATTGTCATGTTTGAAGAATCTATTCCATCCTCCATTAGACCAAATATATTTCTCTTTCGTTATCTCTGATCTACATATGCTTACAATATATATTCGTTGCTATATTTATAGAGCAAGCTCATGGGTTAGAAAATAACGTGAAAAAGAAGGATAGAAAGTTGAGATTTTGCTTCAAAACACTTTATTTTTTGATGGGTTCAAATTTAATGAAAAAGAGAAGAGGATAGATAAGTAATTAAGATTTTGCTTAAAACAAACTATTTTGTAAGTTATTTTGAAATCAACTACTTAGAGTTTTTTTATTCGAATTTATGTTTTAGAATAGCTAGCTTGTGCCGCCAATAATAATCATTTTTAAGTAGAATGGCTAGCCTGTGCCGCCAATAATAATCATTATGAATTTTTTCGAATTTTTTCTGTTTATATTTTTATCTGTGTGTATAGCACGAAAATCTTCATTTATTAATTTTCCAAGTTTAAAATCTAACAATTATATATGATTAATTAATATTATTCATAGTTAATAGGTGAAGATGCTGATTTAAATTTACCATATATTTATAAATTTTGTGCATGAAGAATATGGTTTGTAATATTTTGATGTTTCTTTTCCTTTTTTTTAAACTTAATTATACATAAAGATAAATAAACACTTAAATAATATTATTTATAACTTAAACTCTTAAACAATTTTTAAAAAATTGCAAATAACCCTAAATCATCCATATTATTATGTTCTTTTTATGAGGATTGACAAAATGATTATTTTGAAACAATATTTTTAATTAATTTATAGGTGCAATTGTGTGTAAGTATAATTATCCATTGATTTTGAGAAATAAATACATTTATATTTTATATAAATGTGGAGATACAACTTTAAAAAAAATATATTTTGCAGAAACATTTTTATCTAAATTTAATTATCTTCCATTTATGTTACTTTAAGAACTTTAGTATACTTTTTTAAAACAAGAAAATTTATTACAATCTTAAATTTATGAATAACATATCCACAAGAAAATACTTCAAGTAGATTTATAGTGATAAAATTTAAGAGATAAGAAAGATATGAATAAGATGTTACATTTTAGTAAAGAGATAAGATTTCAATTATCTAGTAATACATGTAGATATGATTCATATTTAATGCATATTTTAATTTAAGGAATGACTTATTTAAGTCATATAAATATAAATGTGAAACTAATCAGGATAAACACAAAAATAAAATATTTTTCTGAATCGTTTTAACATGACTATTTTCCATTTATGTTCCTTGATATACATTTTTTTTCTAAAACAAATCTACAAAATCTTTAATTTATGAGCAACATATCATACACAAGAAACTATTTTAGGAGATATAAATTTGTTGGGATAAATTTAAGAGACAACAATAGATTAACAAGATAAAAAATATATTTAAGATCATATTTTAGATTATCATATTTATAATATATATATATAATATAATATAAATTTTATGCATATTTTAAATTTAAGAAAAGACTTTTAATTAAAGTAATAAATTAAAATATTTTTGTATAACTATAAATTAATCATTTAAATCGAAGACCATTATAATTCAAAATAATTATAGATAAAATATAATAAGATGTACAATTTATTAACCTAAATTTTATCAAAATGAACTAGGAGATTCATCACAATAACAAATTTATCAACCCTTGTAACTTTTTAAATAAAAATGTTTATAAAAAATAAAAAATAAAATCTAAAAACATAGGATCTAACTCTTCCAAACCAAAACATTTGAACTCAAACATAAAATAAAATTTTAAAATATTTTCTAATAAAAAAAGGATTGAAATTTGACTAAAGAACTTTCTAATTATGTTTATATATATATATATGCAAAGTACATACAAGATCTAATTCAAATAAACTGTTTTTATATCAATGCTAGTCCTTCCATGTTGGTAAATAATTAATCTATCACAATTGGCTTCATTTTTTTCTTTAAAATGAAAAAGAAAATGGAAAGGAGAGAAGTAAGATTACTGATAGACAACCACCATATTGCATATTGCATGGTCATGTTGTTGATTATTGAAATCTTGATGACAACCACCATATATATATATATAACTAAAATTGATATTACATCAGTTTAGAAATAGAATCATGATAATACACCAAAAAATATTATTTATTTACAAAACAATTATATATACGCACAATTGTACGCGAGACTTTAGATCATAGCTAATCCTTGACATAAACAATTAACATATCACATTGTCATAGGTTAAAGTTATTTTTGGCTCAAAATGAAAATAAAAAAAAGGAAGAGGAATAAATAGGGATTACCGATAGACATCTGGTCATTAACCTCGCGTCGATGCCACCATTTATAGAATCGACCGACGCCTTTACTCTCTGCATATGTAACTTGATTCATATCGCAACATCTTCTTCTAAATTTTATTTATTTAGAGGAGTTATATATATATACATATACACAAATTGAATGCAAGATATACTCCAAAGAAAATTCTGTCGTTTAGCTCATACACGTGCCTTTTACCGTTTAAAAGAGAAATATTTCAATCATATTTTTATTTACGGCATACTACATTTATTTGAAATAGCATATCACGAATACGTGCGTGTCAAAACCCACTTAGTTTAGGAATACAATATTTTTTATGGGCTTATTTCGATGCAGCCCAATTAGTAACTATAAAAAATTAAAGAAACTTTGAGCCTAGTTTTAAACCTACAGTCATTTCACATGTATAACCCCTCATTAAAGACCCATCTAAAACTAGTGTTGATATACTTTTTTTTAATTATACTGGTGTAAATCTCTAATTGGTAACAATGAAGACTTGAATTAGTGTGCACCTAAAATTTAACTATGAGTATATAAAGTGAGATGATTAAATTATACTTAAATGAGTCTCTTTTTCACATAATATATTTAAATTTATTGTTTAAAAATCAATATGACACTTTCTTTAGTTTATACATTTTATGTGAACTCTTCTTTGTAATCTATATATATATATATAATGATGCTTAATTTTTGAAGTGTCCGGATTGCCGGGTCGAGAGCTGTGGTTAATTTGGATATATGTGAAAGGAAATGGATACTTGGGTCAGATTGTGGGTTGACCCTCCCATAAACGGTTAAAAATAAAATTAAAAACGCTATAGGTATGGTTCAAACTTGCAACCTAACAAAACAAGTACAACCTTTTAACCAACTAGGCTAATAACACTTTATATTTTAAATTCAAACCAAAATTCTATAAAGGCGTGACATTTTAACAATATAAGTTCAGCTTTTTAACTAACTAATATATATATATATATAATAATGATTAATTTTTAAAGTGTCCGAATTGTCGGGTCGAGAGCTGTGGTTAATTTGCATATATGTGAGAGTAAATGGATACTTAAGTCGAATTGTGGGTTGACCCGCCCATAAACTTCAAACGGTTATAAATAAAATTAAAAATACTATAGGTATGGTTCGAACTTGCAACCTAACAAAACAAGTACAACCTTTTAACCAACTAGGCTAATAACACTTTATATTTTAAATTAAACCCAAAATTTGATAAACGCATGACATTTTAACTAACTAATATATATATAATGATGTTTAATTTTTAAAGTGTCCGGATTGCCGGGTCGAGAGCTGTGGTTAATTTGGATATATGTGAGAGTAAATGGATACTTGTGTCGGATTGTGGGTTGACCCGCCCATAAACTTAAAACGGTTAAAATTAAAATTAAAAATGTTATAGGTATGGTTCAAACTTGCAACCTAACAAAACAAGTACAACCTTTTAACTAACTAGGCTAATAACACTTTATATTTTAAATTCAACCCAAAATTTGATTAACGCATGACATTTTAACAATAAAAGTTCAACTTTTTAACTAACTAATATATATATATAATGATGCTTAATTTTTAAAGTTTCCGGATTACCGTGTCGACAACTATTGTTAATTTAGATATATGTGAGAGTAAATTGATACTTAGGTCGGATTGTGGGTTGACCCGCCTATAAACTTAAAACAGTTAAAAATAAAATTAAAAATGCTATAGGTATGGTTCGAACTTGCAACATAAAAAAACAAGTACAACCTTTTAACCAACTAAGCTAATAACACTTTATATTTTAAATTCAACCCAAAATTTGATAAACGCATGACATTTTAACAATATAAGTTCAAATTTTTAACTAACTAATCTATATATATATAATGATACTTAATTTTTAAAGTGTCCGGATTGCCGGGTCGAGAACTATGGTTAATTTGGATATATGTGAGAGTAAATGGATACTTGGGTCGGATTGTGGGTTGACCCGCCCATAAACTTAAAACGGTTAAAAATAAAATTAAAAATGTTATAGGTATGGTTCGAACTTCCAACCTAACAAAATAAGTACAACCTTTTAACCAACTAGACTAATAATAGTTTATATTTTAAATTCAACCCAAAATTTGATAAACGCGTGACATTTTAACAATATAAGTTGAACTTTTTAACTAACTAATCTATATATATATAATGATGATTAATTTTTAAAGTATCCGGATTGCTGCTGTGTTGAGAGCGGATTGCTGTGTTGAGAGCTGTGGTTAATTTGGATATATGTGAGAGTAAATGGATACTTGGGTCGGATTGTGGGTTGACCCGCCCATAAACTTAAAAATGTTATAGGTATGGTTCGAACTTGCAACTTAAAAAAACAAGTATAACCTTTTAACCAACTAGGCTAATAACACTTTATATTTTAAATTCAACTCAATTTGATAAAGTATAGACACTCATTTTTCACACCTAATTTTATAGTTTATGCTTTACATAAATCTGAGTCTATAAAATTTTCTCGAATTCATTCACGGAATCATTGAACGATTTATATTAAAGACGATTATTTTTTAAAACAATTGAGTTTTTGAAAATAATTGATTTTGGATTCTTAATAAAGTTAAGGTAGTAATTTGTCTATGTTACAACACTTAGAGAAGTTATTATACTTAAAATATTCAAGGTTTTATTTAATTAATTACCTTGGCTATTTAAAAAAAATAAAAATTAAAAAAATTATTTACAAAATATATATTAGCGTTTTTTATAAAATTTCGTTAGGTATATTTTGTTTTCTTTTAATTTGATTAGTTTGTTAGAGATTAGTTAGATTAGATTTTTGCAATTTGATTAAGTTAGTTAGTATTTTATTATAATTATAATTGTTCCTTAGAAATAGGAATAATTAATAATAATACAATTGCTTTTTTTAATTGTTTGTTTTAATTTTATTTCTTTTGTAGGATAAAGGGAAATGGGTCAATCCAAGATCCACATGCAAGATCCGGATCAGATTTGTGAATAGAGATAGGAAGATCCAAATCAAAGGCAAATCAACCCGAAGTAAGGCCAAGGAAAGGATCCAATTGACGGATTCGACCGGTCACCCGACTAATGGACCGACCCATGCCCAAGATTCGACCCATGAAATCAAATGTTAAAAGAGTTAGGTGAAGACAACGGTCATCTTCTTGATGGTGACAACCACAAATCTTGAAATGACGATACTATCATGTGCGGTCAAAAGAAAATAAAAGTTGCTAAAAACGAAGAGGAAGTGGCAAGAGAGAAAGTTTCAACGTGTGTAGAAGAAAAGATTGAAGACTTGGTTATTTTTTAATTATAAAATTAAAATGACCAAGTATTACATCATTATTAAATAAAGATTAAATCTCATTGGATTGAAAACTTGATTTAGTGACATGTCAAGTGGAGATTGCTCTATTATTTTAAACATTTGTAAATGTTTAAAATAGTTTTCTTTCCAACGGTCAAGTTTGTTAAATGGGCCTTTGGGCCCTAGGGTTTCATAGCTTTGCCTATAAATACCACTCTTAACACCTAGCCAAAAAAAAAAACTCTCGACCTTCACCTTCACTTTTCTCTCTCTAGGCTGCTTGAAAATTCTAAGCAAACACCACTCTTGTTAAGTTGGTCACAAGATTTGCTTAGGAAATCTTAGATTAAATACCACTCTTAACATCAAAAGAGCAGCCCCATTGTAAGCTCTTTTGTCTTTTATTTTTTCTTCTTGAATTTGAATTTCAATTTTTTTAATTCCATATATTGTTTCTTTAAGCTTTCTATTTTGATAGGTGTTTAGGATTTTTACTTTTCTTGTTGTAAATATGTAATCTAAATAAAAAAAACTTAATGTATATAAAGGTCATTGACCTAAATTTTCTTTAAAACCAAAATCGGCCCTTAAATTGGTCATTTCAAAAATAAAAATATAAAACCGGCCCTTAAATTGGCCATATCAAAAATAAAAATATAAAACACAAAGCCAAAACAAAGAAGCAATTTGCTTTTATTTTATTTTATTTTTTATTTTTATTTTATTTTATTTATTTTATAATCCTTAGCATTAAGATTTAGTATGGTAGGATCCAAAATGTCTAAAATGTAAAGTATAATAATATTTTTTTTAAGGGCCAAAATTGTTAAAGTAGAGACTGTTTTTTAACAGGCATGTGAGACATAGCGCCAAAAGCCCTTTTTCACGTGTAACCAAGCACCGAACCTTTAAAGAATTTCTTTTTCAAAGGCGTTATTGTTTTACATGCCAAATAATTTATTTTCCTAGTTTTATAAAAATTTAGGTGGCGACTCTTTGGTCACAAACTGGTTTTTAAACAATTCACCAATTTGATTTTATTTCAATTTTGTTTAAGAGATTTTTATATGTTATATTTATTTCTTAAAAGTCAAGAAAATCATTTTTGGGGCTAACATTTTAAACGCGTACAGTTTTCTGGCGACTCTGCTGGGGATTTTTTGATGCTTAACTTGAAAAAAACAATTTTGGCCAATTTAAAAAATATATTTTACACTTTAATGTTATTCCCCGGGAAAAAATAATTTGTTTTCTTAATGTGCATGAGCTCTGGGGCTCCGATGTGAAGATAGTATAAGGTATACGTCATTGGACGAAGCCTATACATCTATTGATTATGTGCTAGGATTGTCAATGTGAATGACACCCTCAACCTATGCCTTGAAGGCTTTTGTGTGATTTGAGAGTTGAGAAAAACAATAGGAAAAAACCCGGATTAACCCTCTCTTCTTTTCAAATATCCCCTACTATTGAAAACGAGGGATTTTGAAATAGAGGTGAGGGGGATGTCCAATTGAGAGCTCCCCTTACATCGAGAGATCCCTTTTGGGATAGTATCCTTGTCGGTGGAACAACTCTCTCTTAAGCCATTTCCAACTTTAGAACAAAAATCCAAAAAGCCAATTCTACCAAGTCGTTGCCTCGTCTCGTCCTGTCGAGCAACAAAGCCACGTCACGAAGCCCTTTACTTGACTACTATATATGATAAATACATGTATGCATATAGATATTTCTAGGCGCTCAGTTTATCCATTCAAAGTTTTAAAATGACATGAAACATGTGAACAATTTCGAAATTTTGAGGCTAAACTTAATAGTTTTAAAGGAGTAAAATCGAGGAAACCTAGAAAAGCTAAAAGAAGAATCTAATGTAACTAGTTTTCTTTCTTTGTGTCTTTACTACTCAGATTCTAAGCGCAAGATCTAATCAAGAAAGACGCGTGAGATGCAAAGATGATCAAGAAAGATGCATGAGGCGCAAAGACGATCAAGAAAGACGAAAAGACTTGAAAATTTGAAGACTTAGACTAGATTTCTTTATGCTTGAAATGTAAATCTCTTTATGAAGATACATGAGCGACATTGTAACGAAAGGATGAGAGGTGCTTGCTTTCTATTCTTATTTTATTTTATGACTTGAGTTTGTGATTTTATCCATGACACTTAGGATTTTAATAAAATAACTCATTATTAAATTTACTCATCCTTTTCTACATGTTTTACAATGTGAATGGGCAAATTGAGCGTTTATCGCGTGTTAGGGATTATGTGCATACGAGCAACGCATTGCTTGTTTTACTTGATAAAGGGGTTCGAACTGACTTTGTTCTCTTGAATACAACATACTCATATTCACCATAATTTACAATGACTAACCCACCAAGAAGGTTCAATGAGTCAGTTCATCTAAAGATACACGATCTTCGTGATATACTGATACAATTGGGGAAACAACTTGAAGACCTCACAGCAGAAGTCGAAACTTATGCGACAATCGAACCCCTTAATCTGAAAAGCTTGCGAGAAGAAAGAGAAAAGGTAAGCAGGGCATTCATGGACGGTTGGAAAGATGCAGAAAGGTCTATTCAAAACAAGAGTAATGCAAGCACGTCAAACTCAAGGACAAAATGGTCATCAAGAGAACTCATTTCTCCTAAATAAAGTCAACAATCATCACAAGCAAGGAGTGCCACTACTGCTCCACCTCGTAGAAAATTTGACAACTTGGGTATGTCATTGTCGAAGGCCTTAAGGCACTTGTTGTAGAAGAACTTCATTCAAACGTTAACATCGGAATATGGGAGAGAAGTAATGGACAAGTTCACAAATGAGTGGTGCGGATATCACTAGACTAGAGGGCAATCCACTAATTGTTGTTTCCCTCTCAATCAAAAGTTTTAAGATCTGATCGATGCTAAGATCATCCCAGTACCTAAGGTTAAAACCAATTGATGACGTCACAGACAACGAGGAGGAAGATCCGTACTTGACGAAACATGCACTCGCTAAAAACAATTCGAACTTAAAATTTATCATTTCTGAATTTCATTCACATGCAGAACATTATCTTGATAATTCTGAGTCTCTAGGCACCTTGAAAAATGTTATTAATAGTGAAAAAGAAACTTTTGATTATATGTCCTCCAATGAAACATTTAAATCGAAAATGACCTATGAGATGAGGCATTATCTAGATAAACAAGAGGAGAATTCATCCACTGCAGAAGAAACAATTGAAATAAATCTTAACACAGAAGAAGATCCTCAGATTGTTTTAATCGGAAAAAAGTTTAAATGATTTAGAACGTGAAAATCTGACTAAACTTTTAAAAGCAAACAAAGATGTTTTTGCATGGTCCTATAAAGATATGCCAGGCATTGATCCAGAAATCATCCAACACCGCATACCACTTTATGAAGACGCGAAACCGGTGAAGCAGAAGCTCCGAAGAATGAAAGCAGACATCGTGGATAAGATTAAAGAGGAAGTTCAGAAACAGCTCGACGCAGGATTCCTTGAAGTGGTAGATTACCCAGAATGGATCGCCAATGTAGTCCCAGTCGCAAAGAAAGATGGAAAGATCCGAGTGTGTGTAGACTATTGGGATCTCAACAAAGCAAGCCCTAAAGACAGCTTTCCACTACCACACATCGACGTGCTAGTGGATCATGCAGCAGGCCATCAACTCCTATCATTCATGGACGGATTCTCAAGTTACAACCAAGTACTGATGGCTCCTGAAGACAAGGAGAAGACAACGTTCATCACAGAAGTCGGAACATTTTGTTATCGGGTCATGCCTTTTGGGCTGAAGAACGCAGGAGCAACGTATCAACGAGCTGCCACGATGATTCTTCACGATATTATCCACAAGGAGGTAGAAGTCTATGTCGATGATATGATTGTCAAATCAAAAGATCGAGAAGGGCACATCCAAAATCTTGACAAATTCTTACAACGCATCAGGAAGTTCCAACTTAGGCTCAACCCAAAGAAGTGCACATTTGGAGTGATAGCAGGAAAGATGTTAGGCTTCTTAATCACACAAAGAGGAATTGAGGTTGATCCGAGCAAGATAGAAGCGATCACGGCAATGCCACCTCCACGAAGCGAGAAAGAAGTGTGAGGCTTTCTAGGAAAGATCTAGTATATAAGTCGATTCATAAACAAGTTGACTATGACATGTGATCCTTTGTTTAAACTTTTAAGGAAAAATGAAAGATTCGTTCGGGATGATGCTTGTCAGAACGCATTCGAGAAGATAAAGGGATACCTCAAGAATCCTCCCATTCTTATGCCGCCAAGACCAGGCATACCGTTAATCCTATACTTAACAGTCACGAAAAACGCAATGGGTAGTCTACTAGCCCAAGAAAACGAGGAAAAGATGGAAGTTGCAGTCTACTACATAAGCAAGCGCATGACGGGCTACGAACTTAATTACTCGCCAGTAGAAAAGGTGTGTTGGGCTCTAGCTTGGGTCACTAAGAGGCTAAGGCATTACATGCAAGCCCACACAGTCAAGTTAGTATCAAGACTCGATCCAATTCGTCATTTATTCCAGAAAACGCTTTTGTCTCCGAGGTTAGCTAAGTGGATGATGATGATATCAGAGTACGACATCGTATACACAATTCAGAAATCTATCAAGGGGAGCGTTGTAGCAGATTTTCTCGCAGACCAACCAATCGAAGTTGAAGACGAAGAGGAGTTAGCATTCCCAGACGACGAAGTGATGACTATTAACCCTACAACCTGGAAGCTATTATTCGATGGAGCTTCAGGAAAACAAGGTTATGGCATTGGGATACTACTCATCGATCCTATGGGAACATACAACCCAATCTCAGTCAAGCTCGAATATCAAGTGACTAACAATGAGGCAGAGTATGAAGCGTGCATCTCTGGCTTGAAGATTGCTCATGAAAAAGGAGCGAGACGTCTAGAAGTAGTAGGAGACTCAAACTTAGTCATTTCACAAGCTAATGGTGAATGGCAAGTCAAAGGAGACAACCTCAAACCATACCATCAACACTTATCGACTCTAATAGAAAAGTTTGAACATGTAACATTCACACATGCTCCGAGAAGTCAAAATCGATTCGCAGACGCTTTGGCCACGTTAGCAGCCATGACGCAAATCCCGGAAGGAATCAAAATCAAGCCTTTGAAGATTCGTCAGAAACAGAAACGAGACTTCGAGAAGAGGACGATTGCCAACACCGAAGTGGCGCCCAAACCTTGGTTCGAACCTCTACAGAAGTACGTTGAGCATGGAGAGTATCCTTCACACTTCCAAAAGAAAGAGAGGAGAGCTCTACGCCAATACGCAACCAATTATGTGCTACTCGCAGGAAAGCTATATCGACGCTCCTTTGACGGTCAGAACATGTTATGCATCGACCAGCCTCAAGTATCACAGATCATGGAGGAAGTACACGTAGGAACATGTGGCCCACACATGAACGGATCAACACTCGCTAAGAAGATCCTTCGCTTTGGCTATTACTGGCAGAACATGGAACAAGAATGTGTAGAATATGTTAAGAAGTGTCATCAATGTCAAGTTTAAGCGAACTTGAAGCACACCCCATCATATCTACTTTACAACATGACTTCACCATGGTCATTCTCGACATGGGGAATAGATATCATCGGGAAAATTTATCCTCACGCTTCAAACGGACACGAATTCATCCTGGTAGCTATCGATTATTTCACAAAGTGGGTCGAAGCTTAATCATACAAGGTTCTCAAGTCATCACATGTTGCCAAGTTCATACGAAACAACATCATTGCACGTTATGGAGTTCCTCATGCTTTGATCTTAGACAATGGTGGACACTTCCGAGGAGAAGTACTCAAAGTACTAGATAAATACATGATTGAACACCACAAATCCTCATCTTATCGTCCTTAAACGAACGGCGCAGTAGAGGAAGCGAACAAGAACATCATCACTATCATCAAGAAGATGACTCAGACATACAAGGATTGACACGAAAAGCATCCATACGCCTTATGGGGATATAGAACAACCATTCGAACGTCAACGGGAGAAACGCCATTTGCATTGGTCTACGGAATGGATGCAGTGCAACCTATCGAAATCGAAGTTCCTACTTTAAGAGTTTTACTCGAGACACAAGTAGTGGAGGAAGATTGGTGTAAGTCACGGTACAATCAGATAGCCCTTATGGAAGACAAGAGGTTAGACGCATTATGTCACACGCAAGCATACCAAAGAAGAATGACCAGAGCTTTCAACAAGAAGGTGAAACCTAGGAACATTCAAGAAGGCGATTTAGTTCTAAAGAAGAACTTACGGATACTAGACCCTAGAGGGAAATTCCAAACACCATGGGTAGGACCCTACCTCGTCAAGAAGGTCTTTTCAGGTGGCGCCACGAGATTGACCACCTTGGATGGAGAAGAACTCTCATCACCCTTCAATGTCGACATGCTCAAAAGATACTTCATCTAAAGCATGCGTGTTGAATCCCATACACCAAAGTTCATAACTTCACAAGTTGTGAACTACGTCAGACCTAATCTCTCTTGAGAGTACGTAGGAAACCCATTCAGGGTGCGGTCACCACTATCAATTATCGACAGAAATTGATAGACATTTCATACGATGTGCATTTATTACACATACAATCAAAGTTTATAACTTCACAAGTTGTGAACTACGTCAGACCTGATCTCTCTCGAGAGTACGTAGGCAACCCATCTAGGGTGCGGTCACCACTATCAATTATCGAAAGAAGTTGATAGACATTTCATTTCACATAACATGCATTCCTTGCTCATTACATACATCAAAGTTCATAACCTCATAAGTTGTGAACTACGTCAGACCTGATCTCTCTCGAGAGTACGTAGGCAACCCATCCAGGGTGCGGTCACCACTATCAATTATCGACAGAAATTGATAGACATTTCGCATTACATGCATTCATTACACATACATCAAAGTTCATAACTTCATAAGCTGTGAACTACGTGAGACCTGATCTCTCTCGAGAGTACGTAGGCAACCCATCCAAGGTGCGGTCACCACTAACAATTATTGAAAGAAGTTGATAGACATTTCATTTCACATCACATTGCATACATTCATTGCATATACATTAAAAAGGGAGTTAATCACACTCTGAGTTGGCTCCCAAACCAAAAACTCCTAGTCAACACTAGGGGCATTTTTATTAAAATAAAAATGACCACTAGATCCTCACACAGTCCCACTTGAGAAAATATAACGCCCAAAGATAAAGTATTTTTCTCTTCGACTTATGATCTAAAAAGATTTTCAAAACATTCACACATACACAAACATTTTTCACAAGCATGTGCATGGAACTACGTTGGACCTGAATTCCCCTAGCTATGGGATACGTAGGCAGCTTGTATGAGCCCGGTCCTAAACATTTTCAAAAATCAAACCCTGTATCGACACTAGGGGCATTTTATGAAAATGAAATGATTGAAAGATCCCCAAAGAGTTAAAGCCAACGAGAAAATGGGATCACAAATCTATCCAAAACAATCAAACCTCTTGTGTCGAAACTAGGGGCATTTGTGGAAGATAAAAAAAAAGATAGACCCCTGATTTTTTTCTAATGCCAAGCGAACTGATGAGCGAGTGCAAAAAATAAGTAGGGATGCGGGAAAATACGTTTCTCCCCAATGGATGTCTCTTGACGAACTAATGTAACTTGTTGAATCCGATTAAAGCGCTTCGCAAATGGATCTACCTCGAGCCTAGACGAAAGCTTAAACTACTGATGTTTAAGAGAGAGCTCATAAAAAGATGAATGCCCAAACTCGGAACCATGTCATCAACAAAGGCGATGTCTCGTCTCAATTAGAGGTCAAGTGCCAAAGATCTAAGACCTCAAGAAAAGTAAAATCAATTAAACAAAGACTGTGTTGGTTGAGATATGAAATACAATATTGTTGTTCATTTAGATTCTATCTAATTGCTAAGCAAGAACAAAGTGTTTGAATCTATCAGATACACCCCGGTCATAAAGAAAAGAGGCCGAATAAAATAGAAAAATACTCGTAGAGGTTGAGATATTGAAATCACCATTTGTTGTTCATCTAGACTCTTGTCTAAATTGCCAATGCAAGAACAAGAATGTACCGTTTCTATTAAATATATCCTGAGTATAAAAGAGCCCAAGGCCATAGAATCTTAAGCACACTGACCTCAGAATTTGAGAAGCGAGACTCAACCTCATGACGCATGGTTGAAAGATTAAGCATTCGAGCGAACAAATCCCTCGAAAAACTCAGGGAAAAAGGTCTCGGCGAAAGACAAGTCCCCAAAAGTGACAGCATGAATCTCGAAGAACATCGATTACATGTGGTTTCCTCTTGACACACTCTAAGGAAGAAAGTATGGAACCGTTTATTGAAAGTATTTCAAGACCGTTGAAGAAGACGCTAGTGCTTTGAAAATTAAGGAAGTCTAACTTCGAACTTAATCACTAATCAGAATTGTGATTAAAAAGTATTTCGCTAAACTGACCAGCGATACTCAAATCCATATAATCACTAAGCAGAATTGTGATTAAAAAGTGTTTCGCTAAACTGACCAGCGGCACTTAAATCTATATAATCACTAAGTAGA
>NW_025919537.1:0-64632 GCF_907164915.1 Impatiens glandulifera | reverse complement strand
CACTTTTTTTTAGAAAGTGTGTATTTTTTTAGCCATTTTGTTATCAACAGATTTTATTATTAATGTTATCAAATCTCAAAGTAATTTTGTTGGTCACAAAGTTAAGATATAATTTTGAGATCCAACATAAAATCCAATTATATTTTTGATAAAAAAAAAATATATGTTTTAAAATTAATAATAAAATTAAAATCATGTCATTAACTTTATTTGTGAAATAAAATTATGTTTTAACTCCATTATTTTACAAAATAGTAAAATGATACAAATATATTAAGCCACAGATTTTAATGGGGGAAAAAATTTCTACTCTTAAAACAGTTATTCTAAAAGAAAATGATTAATATTAAATCTCTCTATCATAGAAAAATATTGAAATAGATTTATTTTAAAATCAAGCATGCACACACTACAATAGGAAGTTTTTATTTTTTATAAGTGCAAATAAAAAACAAAATTGATTCAATTTGTATTTTCAAAGTACATTTAATTAATAAGTATGCATGGATTATATTAATCATTTGAATATTTGCATTATTTCCTTGTATATTTTCACATATGATCTCACTTAATCTAGAACAGTGGGTTATGTTTAAATTGATTTTAAAATTCAATTTTTTTTTATTTTAAACCTTTTATAACAAATTTAGATTTTTTAGAAAGTTTGCATTTTTTAGCCATTTTGTTATCACAAATTTTATTATTAATATTATCAAAACTCAAATTAATTTAGTTGGCCAAAAAGTTAAGACATTTTAATATTCATAAAAAAAAGTAATTTTGAGATCCAACATAAAATTCAATTTATTTATTTTTGATAAAAACATAATATTTCTATCTAACAAAAAATTCTGATAATGTATTCATTTCTCTAGTCTCTTTTTGAGATTTCATAAGGTTATTTTTTCTAACTCAATCTTTTAAAAAAAACATTAAAATTATGTCCTAACTTTATTGTGAAATGAAATTGTGTTTTAACTATATTTTTTTATAAAACAAAAATGATAAATATATAAATTAAGAACAAATTTTAATTATAAAAAATAAAATAAACTTGTTTATCTCCTATAACCCATTATTCTAAAAGAAATTGATTAATATTAAATCTCTCTATCATAGCTAAATATTCAAATTGTTTGATTTTAAAATCTGCATACACACACTACAATAAGATGTTATAATTTTTTATAAGTGCAAATAAAAAAAACAAAATTGATTCTATTTGTAGTTTCAAAGTACACTTAATTAATAAACATGCATGAATTATATTAATAATTTTATTTGTATTATTTCCTTGTATATTTCCAGGCAAATTGTCAACTACCAGCCATGATTCCAGCAAGAGAAATTATTATTCTTCTAGTTTCTTGCATTGCAATGGTTATGAGTGATCCTTTTAACTTAGATTTCCAACCTAAGTGGGGATATAATCATTTAACGCAGTTAGATCAAGGAAGGACGGTACAACTTCTTTTGGATCCGTCTTCTGGTATAAACAATCTCTATATAATAACATTAATAATAAATTCCTTTGTTTGATTTGGGATTTAAAAATTAATAATTGGAGAAGTAGATCTTAACATTGAGCAGTATATATATATATATCTTAAAAAACAAATTTTTAAATAAATCAGGTTGTTTTAATATTCAATTCTAATAATAATACTGCAAAATCAAGTCTCACTATTTATCAAGGAACAATTCATTCATCAAGTGATCATGTTAAAAAAAACATGCAATGTTATACTAGTTAGTTTTATAATAAACCAAATTTTGTGGTGAGAATAACTTTTGTCGATAATAAATAAGTTATAAGAGAATTTTAATTATTTTACGCAGAAAACCGATCTTCTCAAACAAGACATTTATGAGATTTGAATCTACTTTCAATGTTATTCTAATTTGTGTCAATCTTCACATTTTTTTGTAGATTAAAGGTTATATTTGTATTGTACCAAAGTTGAAGAACATTTTTTTTGTCATTTTCAATGATGTATAGGTTCTGGTTTTATATCCAAAAATATGTATTGCAACGGTGTGTTTAAAATGAGAATGAAGTTACCGGAACAGAAAACGGAAGGAGTTGTCGTTGCTTTCTATGTAAGTACTTAAACGTTAATCTTTGTATTAATATTAGAGTTTGTTTCGAAATCTAGTAATTCTAATTATACAAATGTTGTGTTGTGAAATATTAATATTAGAGTTTGTTTTGAAATCTAGTATTTCTAATCATATAAATGTTGTGTTCAATTTAATCGCTCCATCAACTATTTGATTAATTCTTTGTCCATTACTCTATGTAAATTGTTTTGTTTGTTTTGAATTATGATTAACAGTTGATATCTAAGCAAGAATTTGGAAACCATGATGAACTTGACTTTGAGTTTATTGGCACAAAAGGATTGATACAAACAAATATCTTCACAAATGATGGAGGTAACAGAGAGAAGAGGATTCAACTTGGGTTTGATCCCTCCAAAGATTTTCACACATATGAAATTGATTTGAGTTCTAGAAGAGTTGTGTAAGTTTGCAGACTCATGAACTATATGTATATATATGTGTGTGTGTGTGTTTATATTGTTTTGACCTAAGAATGGTTCATTATGATTTATAGGTTTAGAATTGATAATAAGCCAATAAGAGTGTTCCTGCACAGTAGTAGAAGGAACTACATATCAAAGCCATTACATGTGGAGGCAAGCATCTGGAATGGAACATGGGCTGGGGTTGTGGATTGGAAGAAAGGACCTTTTAAAGCATATTATCAAGGGTTTTATATTCAAGGAACTATTTGCAATTCATAATACATCCAAATAGATAATAATTCTTCTAACAATAATTCACTCCCAGAATTAAGAAGAAAATGTGTAATGTTGGTATAATTGTTTTCATGTAATCAAATCATGAAATGCAATCAAATAAGAATGGTTTTGACAGGAAAATTGATTCTCATGTTTTTTTCTCACTTATTAAGTTAAATGAATGCTTTTTTACTTTTGAAAGAGAGATGTGGAAATGTTAAATTATTTAATTTTTTTGAAAATATAAGACAAATAAAGAAACTCTATTGGAATATTTAGGCCATTTAAGTGTATCAAATAAAAAAAAAAAATTGTTGTTTGAGAAGTGATTTTTTCTTTATTTGCACTTATAGTTTTATCTCTCTTATTTTATTTTATTTCAATTTTAAAGTTTCTTAAGAATAAAACTTGTTATTTACCAAACATTCGTATTGGTATTTTTTTTAAATCACACACATTTATATGATTTAAATTAATAATTTTCTAATCAATAAATTGTCACGCAATTCTTTTACAAATTTTTTTGGTTATACTTATCAAACAATGAATAAGATAACTATATTATAAATATTTAATTAAATAAAACATAATTTCTATATAAGATATTAGAATGTTTATTCATATATAAATCATTCTTCACATCATCTCTACATAAGAAATTGTAATATTTAATCAATTAAAATATTTATTTCATCACATTATTTCTATTAAAGAAATTAGAATATTTAATCAATTAAATATTCAACCTATCACATTATTACAAAAGAAATCATAATGTTTCAAGCATCTTTGACCGAAACCGCTTAAACATTTATATTGGTTGCACATTTGTATCCCTTAATATTGGCGTGTTTGCCACATTATTTCTCAAATCAAACACAACTTTTCTTATAATTATTAGATTTCAAAAATATCAAATTAAACAAGTTTTTATGATGAAATTGAACCATGTATATCAAATGTATAATTGAATAACATAATCAAATGATATGTCATATATAATTACTTCATATATCATTAAGCAGATATCTTTCTAAAATACATCAATAATTGACAATTTATCTTAAATCAAATATAAAATAACTAATTATTATAAATAATTATTCATGTCATCAATTCGTCAATTTCTTAATTAATGATGACTTTTAACTTTCCACCGGAGTTATTTATATATATTATGAATTAACAAAAGTTATCATATTATTAGCTAATATGCATGTTATATATATAAACAATCACTTAGCAATACAATATATAACTACAAATGTATTTCATGTCTTAATCGAAGTAATTACATTATCGTGTTTTGACTGATAATTCACGTGAAGCGACAATGCTCAAAACAAATCTAGGTGGATCATTTTCATCGAGATAATTCTTGCAAAAGTATTTTGACTTACATAGTTGTCTCTTTGAATGCATTAATATAATGAGTTATAACACAAATAACATTCATTTTCTGTCATGATTAATCACATAATTTCTACAGAAAAAATTAAAATGTTTCAAAATATTAATGACAACATCATTTTGCCAAATTAAATTTCTACATAAGAAATCCTTAGGAACCCTAATTCATTTCATAATTTTTACATAATAAATTATAATGATGTTAACAATAATGATTAATGTCATTTTTACAAATCAAATTTCTTATAAGAAATTATTATCGATCTCATTAATCTCATAATTTCTACACAAGAAATTTGAATGATTTTCACATCAATGACTCGAGTCATTTTAAGGAGTCTGATATCTATAAAAAAATCATTGACTACCCCAATCATCTCCAACATCAATAATGACTAAAGTCATTTTTAACTAGTCTCATTTCTACCAAAAAAATCATTGACGACTTTTTGTATTCTTTCAGAGACAACTTATTTTTCATATCTGACTCAACTCTGTCAACAAACGAATATATACACAATTAAAATTATAACTTAACATCATAATCAAAATATAATATATAAGACAATATATATATATACTTATTGTTAGATAAAATTAGACCGGTTCACAGAACTTAACACATAAACCTTTCATGCAGGAACAAAGAACCGGACCAGTCAAAGTATCCAATCGGTTTGAGAAAATCGGCCGGTCAGATCACTCAACCTGCTAAGAAGCTCCACCGGTCAAATTAGTTAACCGACCTGAAACGTGACCGCACAAAGAAAGGATCGGCCAAAGCAAAAAACCGGAAACATCAGACAACCGATCAGCTAAAAGGCAAAGGAATAACCGGAAGCTGTCCGGTTAAACCAATCACACCGGAAGCCATCCGGTGAAAAGTCAAATGACCACAAGCACAAGAAGATACTTCGGGTATCTGTTGAGAATGATACCAAAGGAACAGACTGAACACTTTCATATCCATACAAGTCTGAGGAAAGTCTGCGGGTTGCAAAAGACAGTCCTACAAGATCTTTCCACTTCAGGATAAATCAGAAAGGAAATCTTCCAAGTACAGACAACTGTCTAACCAACAGTTACCACATTGAGTAAAAGACAAACCTAGCAGGTTTATCTTACACACTGGAAGAACAGACTGCAAAGCCTGTAGAGTTGACCGCCAGGTCTGAACAGATGACCGCCAGGTCTGAATCCCTGAACCTCTGCTCAGCCAATCAGATTCCAGAAAGTGAAATATGACCGTTGGCATATTTCACCTATAAAAGGAGCAGCTGAAGAAGAGTAAATGGGGGAACTCCATACGGAACAAGCGATATACGTGGGACACAGTGAACAATTAATTTACAAGTGATAAGAGTGTGTTCTCTCTCTAGAAAAGCTTAAGTGCTAAGTTGAAGTGTGTATTTACAATTTCGGTGTAAATTGTACGGGTGTTATCGAGCAGGAAATAAGTCTCGATCGGATTGTATTTGTAATCCTTAGTGAATATCCTTCTCGCGGTTTCGAGAGGAAGAGGTGACGTAGGAGTTTTATCTCTGAACATCCATAAAAAACCTGTCTTACTATTTACTTCCTGCTGGTTTTACATTTTAACCGACCTACACCATCCTAACCGACTCTACACTATCCAAACCGAATCACTAGGTTACAAAAACCGACCCATCAATTTTCAAACATATATCATCCAAAACCGGTTTTGCCTCTCTCGTGAGTGTGCTGCTTCAACCTGAAACAAACCTCTTCCGCGCTTGAACTTAGTTCAAGGGTTTGTGACAGTTTGTGTAGTATTGAAACCCCAGTGTTAATCTTTAACAGGATTAATCACCACCCTTTGAGTGAAACCCACTAACCGGCCCAACCCCGGTCCTCCAGCGGCGACCTAGATCCTAACAATTGGTATCAGAGCTGTTAGTTTCAATACTCAAGCAAGCATGTCGTTTGATAGGCCACCAATACTAGAAGGTGATGACTTTGCCAACTGGAAGGAACGCATGCACCTACACTTAATCACCTTGGATGATGAGATGGAGTCCATTCTGGCCGAAGGACCGATAATCATTGATAAGGACAGAAAGGAATGGACCGCTGAAGATAGGAGAAGAAATAACCTGGATAACCATGCTAGAAACCAGATCTCCAACAGTGTGGACAGAAACACGTATTGCAAGATCAGAGACTGCAAAACCGCAAAAGAAACATGGGACACGGTTATTCAAATTCATGAGGGAAATGAAAGAACCAAGGAAAACAAGGTAATGGTAGCTACTAAGAAGTTTGAAAGCATCAAGATGAAACCGGGAGAAACAATGAGGGAATACAGTGACCGGTTCACTGGTGTGTTAGATGAGCTAGCAACTCTTGGTAAGAGGCATGACAACAAGGAGGTCATCATGAAAGCTTTAAGATCTCTTCCAAGTGTATGGGACATAAAGACAATGGTGATGAGGGAATCAAACTGCCTAAGCAAGATGAAACTACATGATGTATTCGAAGACCTTAAGGCGTATGAGTTTGAAATGAGATCTAGGACTGAAGAAGAAGTCTCAGCCTCAACCTCAACCAGAGCACTAATCACATCCACAGAACCGGCTGCACTTGCACCTGCACCTGCACCTATCAGAACTGCCGAACAGTTCACAGAGGATGCCATGGTAATGCTTGCACAGAAGTTTGTGAGGTTTATGAAAAGAAGCCAACCAACAAACTACAACTATGGTGATAAATCCAATGTAAGGTGTTATAACTGCAACTGTTTGGGACATTTCAAGTGGGAATGTAGAAAACCGAGGAGGGATGACCGGAAACCGGATTACCAAAATAACCGAAATAACTATCAACAAACCGGTGAAGGAAGTGAGGTTCAGAAAGCACTGATAGCCGATGATGGAGGAAGTTTATGGGCTCACAGTGACAGTGATGATGAACTCACGTGCCTCATGGCAAATGAGGAACAGGTATTTGACTCTTCTTGTGAAGAATTTACTAAAGATGAGTTATATAATGCATTGAATGATATGGTAGAAGAGTATAAGAACCTGCTAGCCATGTTACCTAAGCAACTCAACTTTAGAACCGATCCTATAGTACCCATTCTAACAGAACCGGAAATACCTGTTCTAACCGAACCAGAGGTCATAGAACCTGATAAAATTCCTACCTTAGAAACCGAGTTAGTAACTGAACCACCACTCAAGACCGAACAGTTTAGTGAACCAGTTAGAGAATTAACCGAGGAGGAAAATGCCCGACTCCAGTATAAGATGGCCACATATAAAATATCTAGTGATATGGTGAATAAGATGTGTAGTTACAAAAGACATCCTACTTGCATGTTCGGTTTAGGATACATAAACGATAGATCCAAAGACCATAAACACGTAGACAGAGTAAGGTTCTCAAAGAACGACCTCCCTCTTATAAGTTTCATTAGAAGTTCCCTAACCGCCGAAGAGGAACTGACTGCCTATTATACGGAAGAAAAACTAACCTATGTAGGTCCAACTGCCTCTGAGAAGTGGCTTGATCCTGAGAAAAGAAAAGCCGACCTGCTCAAAAATAAGAGAGCCAATCATCGACCGCGTAGGACAAATTACAAGTCACCCTCATTTAAGGCCTTCGTAGAAAAACCGAAGTATCCAAGACCGAGTGTCAAAAGGACGGTTAAGACCTTAGCAAAGAAAGTTGTCCAGTTTGTCAAAGTTTGGATGCCCAAGGGACTAACCGCATGTGGACCCAAGTGAATGTGGGTACCAAATACTTGTAAATATGTACATTTTGCAGGATTTAAAGAAACGGCTAGGAAACTCTGAATGGTACTTGGATAGTGGTTGCTCCAGGCATATGACCGGGAACAACAACCTGCTAACCGACATCAGAATAGAAACCGGTGCATTAATCACCTTCCGTGACAACTCAAAAGGTAGAAATGTGGGCAAGGGTAAGATTGTCCATGGTAATCTAACAATTGATAATGTACTCCTAGTAGAAAACATACGTTTTAACTTGCTAAGCATTAGTCAAATGTGTGATGCTGGATACACGGTAGAATTTCTTAAACATGCATGCTTAGTTAAGAACTCTCAAGGTATTATACTACTAACCGGAAATAGGCTAGGAAATATCTACAAGGTAGACTGGAAAACTAAGATAGATATCCTGTATGCATGATAGCTAAGACTGATCAAACCTGGTTATGGCATAAGAGATTAAACCATCTGAACATGAAAACCTTAAACTACATTCGCGGTAAAAAGCTAGTTGAAGGCATTCCTGACATAGTATTTAACAAGGATAAGGTTTGCTCAGCATGTCAAATGGGTAAACAAACTAAGTCAACCTTTAAGAGTAAGGAAATATCCAATCTAGTCGATGCTTAGATCTTCTCCACATGGATTTATTTGGACCGATTCAGGTCATTAGGCTAGGAGGTATGTTGTACACCATGGAAGTTATTGATGATTACTCTAGATTTACATGGGTAATATTTCTACCATCCAAACGTGAAACCGCATCAAACTTGATCACACTACTTAAACGTTTGCAAAATGAAAAATCAACACGCATTAACAGCATTAGAAGTGATAGAGGTACCGAATTCATCAATAGTACTTTAACCGCATTTCTTGATGAATCCGGTATTAGACACGAGTTGTCTAGTGCTAGGACTCCTCAACAAAATGGCCTGGCCGAGAGAAGAAACCGGACTCTCTAGGAAGCCGCACGGTCCATGATAGCCGATTCGGGTATTGCTCAGAAATTTTGGACTGAGGCTATCAACATTGCATGTTATACACAAAACCGGTCTCTGATTAACAAGTTTCATAACAAAACACCGTATGAGGTTTATTTTAACAGGGTTCCCAACCTTAAATATCTCAAAATTTTCGGTTGTAAATGCTATATTCACATAAATGGCAAAACCTATCTTTCTGCTTTTGATGAAAAACCGATACTGGGATCATGCTAGGTTACTCAGCAGTAAGTAAGGCATATAGAGTATATAACAATAGAACCTTAACCATGGAGGAATCACTTCACGTGGTTTTCGATGAATCGGTTGAAAGTAACACTGCATCATGCTTTGATCTACACAACAGATTGGAAAATACCAATATCCATTCTGATAGTGAAATAAAATTCCGGTTTTCAGGCGGTTTGTCCATGACCAAATGGGTAATAATGAAACCCAGCCGGATCAAGTTGTTCCACAACAGGAAGCTGACACTTCGTTTCAAACCGAGGAAATCGGTCGGTCTGACAATCCTGTTCAGCCTACCGATATGTCTAGCCTTGATCAAGCAAACGGTAACTTGGTAGACATCCCTGAACCGAATTTCAAAAGGAACACTAAACATCCTCCTGAGCAAATTATAGGTGACCCTTCAGAACCTGTTCGAACTAGGCGTCAAATTCTGGAGGAATACTTTAATTCCGCTTTTATATCCCAGATTGAGCCGTAAAGAATAGATGAAGCATTGTCAGATCCGGATTGGATCTTGGGAATGCAAGAAGAATTAAACCAGTTCGAGAGTAATAAAGTCTGGTACCTAGTCCCTAGACCGAAAGATCAACCGGTCATAGGAACAAGATGGGTATTTAGAAATAAACTCAATGAAGACGGTTTGGTCACGAGGAACAAAGCCAGATTAGTGGCACAAGGTTACAAACAGGAAGAAGGCATTGATTTTGAAGAATCATTTGCCCCTGTAGCTAGGATTGAAGCTATTAGGATTTTTCTAGCCTTTGCTGCATTCAAAAACTTTAAGGTTTTTCAAATGGATGTTAAAAGTGCATTTTTGAATGGTGACCTACGTGAAGAGGTATATGTTGAACAACCACCCGGTTTCAAAAGTGCTGAATTTCCAAACCATGTATACCGTTTAAACAAAGCTTTATACGGTCTAAAGCAAGCACCTAGAGCCTGGTATGACACACTAACCGCATTTCTGTTAAAACATGACTTCACCATCGGTTCGGTGGATAAAACGCTTTTTAAATTTGAGAAAAAGGAACATATCCTACTTGTTCAAATCTATGTAGATGATATCATCTTTGGTTCGACCGATCCTAAATTCTGAACCTTGATGACTAACAAGTTTGAAATGAGTATGATGGGAGAATTAAGTTTCTTCCTAGGTCTTCAGGTTAAACAACTCGAAGAAGGAACTTTCATTAGCCAACCCAAGTACATTAAGGAGCTTCTAAAGAAATTTGGGATGGACACATGCTCCTCAGCGGCTACTCCAATGAGCTCATCGGTTAAGTTGAACAAGGATGATGAGGGTCAATCGGTAGACCAGATAGCCTACCGGGGCATCATCGGTTCTCTCATATACCTGACAGCAAGTAGACCGGATATTCTATTTACAGTCGGTGTGTGTGGAAGATTTCAAGCCAATCCAAAACAATCCCACTACACAGACGCAAAGAGGATCTTGAAATATCTAAAGGGAACACCTGACGTCGGCCTGTGGTATCCAAAGGATTCATCCTTTAACCTAACGAGCTATTCAGATGCAGACTACGCAGGTTGCAAGATCGGTAGAAAAAGCACCAGCGGAATATGTCAATTCCTAGGTGACCGGCTTGTTTCATGGCATAGCAAGAAACAAACATCAGTGGCCACATCCACCGCAGAAGCTGAATACCTAGCGGACGGAAGTTGTTGTTCACAACTTCTTTGGATACAACAACAACTGACGGACTTCGGTGTCGTAGCCGAAGAGTCTCCGATCTTCTGTGACAACACAAGTGCCATAGAAATCACATACAATCCGGTTCTACATTCCAGAACCAAGCACATTGACATAAGGCACCACTTCATTCGGGAACATGTCATGCTGAAGCATATCCGGTTGGAATACGTACCAACAGATCAACAAGTAGCCGATATATTCACCAAGCCTCTACAAGAAACTAAGTTCTCTCAATTCAGACTTACACTCGGCTTAACCGATATTAGTCAGATCCTTCCTAAGGATGCTTAAAGGAATTCGGTTCGGACAGACAAAACCGGTAGTTCCTCCTAAACTGTTGGATTTCACATTTTCAAAGGTATATATGGAAAAACTGCCTGGTTCATCAGTTAGAGTAAATCGACCGGTTATTTAGTGCATGCACCAAATAACCGCATCGGGACGAACAACTAATAACTGACCGGTTCGGAAATAGGTTATCTTAGATTATTTGAACTTCAAACAAAAGTGGAATAATTATCTATGTTTAAACTTATCTGTTCTGAAACATTTCCTTTTCAAAGTAAAATGGTCGCACCTAAAAAGACGTGAAGATCTGATATCTTTCATGGTCCAGGTCTATGACCAACATCCTAGGTTGCAGACATGCCTATTTCATGCAAGATTCTTTATCTTATGGTCAATAAACATTATCACCTATGATACCTAGATAATAGGATCCCCTCTTTACTAGTATATAAGATGAACAAACCTTAAACAAAACAATCACAAGTCATAACTCACTCTCTCACTAAGACAAAAATGTCTCAGTTTCAAAACATCTTCCAAGTGGACTTCAAATCTGCAAAGAGCACTGAACACTATGATGTGTTCAAAATGATCAAATCACTTGAGGACACAGGTCTTCAATATTTCCTGGATGACAAGCATGTCATCTATCCTGAATCCGTGCTAGAATTCATGTACAACGCAAGGGTTTTCAGAGGCACACCGCACTTCGACACCCATATCCAGTCAAAGGTGGGCGGTGTAGTATTCGACTTCACGGAGAATGACTTTGGGAGGTGCTTTGGCTTGCCAAAGCAAGGACTAACAGATCTCAACGTTCCGGCCGATTTAAAGGCCGAGATCTCTCTAACCTTTGCCCGGTCTAACCAACTAGTCGATGACCATGGCACAAAGTCACTATTGAGGGCCGAATATCAGCTCCTCAATGACGTGATAGGTCGAAGCATCTTAGGGAGAGATGTGACGAATACCTACTGTACCGCATCCTTTAACATGATGGCTGCTATAACCACCAGGACACCGGTTAATTGGTCAAGAGTACTGTTCGACGTCCTAATCTGGATGATTGGCGTTCGAACAGTCGGCCTCGTTCCCCAACTGATCTGTCTGCTTCTTGAGCTTGGCGTACAGACCTGTCCGGGCGAAGATCTGAATCAAGCTCAAGTACTAACCAAGGAAGTCACCAACTCGTTCTACGAGCGGTTTGAGAAGGATTGGAAGAGGAGGAACTGCCGCAACAACCCCAACGGTGCGGTCACCTCCAGCGGTTACTAGGTCACTCCCTCCTACACCCGGTCATTTTGCTGTACGCACTGGGTGTATCTTTGTTCAACATCCTTATGATCATTTCGGTTTTATCTTTGTCCTTTTCGGTTTAGCCTAAGTTATCTTCGGTTTCTATCGGTTACTTTTCAGTGTGTTGTTGCATGGGTCATTAATGAAAAGTAACATTTAATTAATGAAGTAACCCCCAACTACATGAGTAATCAATACCCAACTAACTTGGTTACTTTCCAACCAAAACCCACCTCGAGCTCTGCGATTAGTCAAAAGTAACTCCTTCCCAATGCGTTTTGAAAACATAAATATTCTCTTCCTTAATGAGACAAAACTGACATTCAATGCTAATATTTTCCCTCCAAAACCGAATCTATATAAATGGCTATCCTCTAATCAACTAAACACATCCTAAACACAAAACTCTCTTGAGCTCTCTCTCCTTTAGCAAAAGTTATAATCATGCCGAGTCGAACCTTAGGAAACTTCTTGAGCATCGATTTCGAATCTTGTATGGAACATTGGGACGGAGAAACAAAAGAGGTCATGTTTGAATCTCTTATTGACACCGGTCTTCGAACCTTTCTCGAAGAATCCGGTCCCATACTTATTGAAGATGTCAAGACGTTTTTCAGAAGCGCTTGCATCAGAGGTAACTATATCGTCTCCACGGTAAGAGACCGTACTTTCTGGCTCGATAAAGCCGAATTTGCCCACATGTTCAACTTGCCAACAGAAGGGTTTTCTGACTTTCCAACCCAGGTGGGAAGTGCGGCAGCCGATCACGCACTGTTCTTCTCTGGAACCGATGTTCCGGTGGAAAACCATGGGTTAAAAACCTGCCTTGCTCATCACATTCAACTCCTTCTTGAGATTGTAACCCGCTCCATCATTTGCCAATCCCCGAATCAGCATTATTCCAAGAAAACATACGACATGATGACCCATATTATTAACAACACGACCATCAATTGGTCAACGGTCATTTTGCAGAACCTGAAAACCATGGTGCTCACCAAGAAAGGTCCCGGTTATGCTCCTCACATCAGCCGGCTTATTCTCAAATACCGCCCAGAATTTGGACCGGGCATACCGGCATCTCCCTCGAACATTCTTGACATGGATGGGGTGGAAGAAAAGCTCTCTAGGGTAGTTATTACATAAGTTATCTTTATTTCTTATGTATTTCTATTTTCAAACCGATACATTTATCGGTTTCTATCTTGTACTCTTTCATTCAATAAAATTCTATTTCAAGTCTAAATAACCGGGTCAAATCAGAATCTAGGTAACTGGTTAATATTGTAAAATAACCTCGTTCTTATCCGGTCAATATCAAAGTAACCGCGTTCTTATCCGGTCTCAAGAAACACCACTTAAACTCAAAAGATTGCAAAAATTCTGCTTATTCAAATAACCGGTTAAGTTTCGATAAACAAACTCTCCGGTTAAAATAAGAACACCGCAGCATCAAACGGTTTCAAAGGGATTGCGTCATCAAAGTCAAAATCAAAAACTTTAGAGGGAAATTTCCCGCCCAAAGAACTTCCGCTCATTGATTTGGCGCCCGCAGTTTGCCGCCTTTTGGCTTCCCGCCCCTTGATTCGCGCCACTTGGATTACCGCCCTTTGGTTTGCCGCCTCTTGAACTACCGCCTTTTGGCTTCCCGCCCACTTATTGCCGCCTCTTTGGCTTGGAGGGAAAACTCCCGCCAAGAGTTGATGGGACAGTTGGGTTTCCAAACCGCGCCTATAAAAAGGGCTCTTGGCCATTTCATTCCCCTCTTACGCGAAACAGCTTTCTCTCTCTAAATTCTCAAACTCTCTCTCAGTGGTTATTCTCTAGTTTTCTCAAACCCTCTCAAACATCTAAGATGGGTCGTGCCTCAGCTTTATTCAAACACATCGTTCAGGTGGATTTCGAGGAGATCCGACAAAAGGGCTCGCCTGCGGCAAAGGAAGTTATTACCCGGATTTCTGAGGCCGGACTCGAATATTTTCAGGGCGGTCCCTTCGTTCTATACAGAGAATCGGTTGAAGAATTCTTCGAAACCGCAACTCTCTCTGGTGATAAGATAGCCGCAACTGTTAGAGGTACTCAGTTCGAGTTAACCGAAGAATCGGTTGCAGAGATCCTACGTCTTCCAACGGATGGCCGAAATGCTTTGATGGAACTAGATCCAACAACATTCGAGGCGGCCTGCCAGATTCTCTCTACAGACGCGGAACCGGTGAAAGTATCCGGTAAGAAATCGACACTACGATCGGAATACATACCGCTTTGTGACATCTTCACAAAGTCGATTCAAGCGAGAGGTGGAAATTACGACAACCTCACCAAGACCAAGATCGAAATGCTTATCGGTTTGCTGGAAGGCACGAAAGTCAACTGGGCGAAGGAAATTTTCCACAACCTGAAAGATATGGTGAAACCGGATTCAGCCCAGTCATGAGGATACGCCATCCCCCTTGGTAAAATAATGCTCCACCATCACATCAACACCGGTCCCGGTGTTATTCTCCCATCAAGAAGGTTCATAAAATCCAAACAATTCCTGGAAAGGAAGCAGCTGGCCCCCGGTTCTACAAGTGGCCGAAAGAAGAAATCTACCACCAAGAAACCGGCCCCGGCAAAAGACAAGTTCGGAGGCAAGGATAAGGAGAAGATAGTATTCATGGAACCGCCAACGCAGGATGAGGAAGAATCGGCTTCCACGTCTGACCAAACCGGCTCACAGAAAACCGATGAACATCCTTCCAATAGAGAAGGACCGAATGAAGAAGAACATTCGGGTACAAGTCCTGATAATACCGGTGCGGGCGCAAGCCTTGAGAACGCCGATGCCAGTGCAGACGGCCGTGAGGAGGAGGAGGCTACCCCTGATAACGACCAGATGAAGGCCTAAATTATAGCGGGCCGAATCTTGGAGAAGGTCGAACATCGAGTTCAAGCGGTTGCCGCAGTATACCAGGAGTGGCACGGGTACCGATACGATAAATTCTTCAAGCACACGCTACCGGGCCTAACCGATGAACAAAGCTTCAGAAGGCTAAAGGAGATAGAAGAAACCCTTATAAGTCTCACAAACGCCGAAACTCTTAACGAAGCCATGGACAGATGCGCCATTGTGAGACCGCGTGCTCGGCTACAAAAGCTAACGGTACGTATCCAAAAGCTGACAGAAAGGTACGTTGCGGGAACACCGAAGGCTAATTTACAGCTCTTAGTGTTGAACAAGCTTGAGATAAAGAAAAGAGACTTCACAAAGGAAATAGAGCGGATTGAAGCGGTGTAAAGACAGCGAGAAACAGCACATTCTACGCGTCTTGAGACCAATGACAGTCAGAATCGAAGTAAAACGCCTCCTCTAGCGGATCCGGCCATAAACGAAACCGATGAAAGGATAGAGGCTCCTTTCACCGGGCAAGTTGAAACTACTCAACCTGAGATTTCCGAACCGGGCGTCACTGAAGAAAGGGTCAAGTCCCTTATTCAAGAGTTTGCGGACTCAACGGTTCAACCATTGGAGACGAAAGTCAAGAAAGCCTTGCGCCAAACACTCCTGCTCGCCGAAAAGACGAGGGATAATCTCGTAAAGGCAGAAGAACGGATCACAAAAATCGAAGCCGACTACCGGGACGACACTATTATGCGCAACGAACATCTTCAACAAACCAAGGACTTGGAAGATAACACCTCAAGAATAGTAGATGACTTGGATCGGCTTGAAAGGGAAACCGAACAACGATTCACAGAGGTAGATGAGAATCTAGGATGGTCAAGCAATAAAGTCGATTCGACACTCGACAGGGTCACAGATCTGGAAAAGAAGAATGCAAGCCTTGAAGACCGCAACGACGGGCTTGAAGCCGATCTTAAGGCGCTAACCGAACAGGTGGCTGAGCTGTTAAATTCCAAGATGAATGTTGATACAGCGATTGAGGAGGCAAACGCCCAAGCGGCTAAGGTAGTCCAAGATGCGTTGGACGAAGAAGCAAGAATAGCAAAAGAGACACCGCGTCTGACCGAAGAGGAAATAGCCGAGCGCGAACGAAACACAGCGGATAAATATCCGGGACTTGCGAAGTCCGTGGCAGCTCAAGCGACCAAAGATGCAGAGCAGTTAAACGCACAAAAACAAGGGCTCGAAGGATATGCCAGGGCTCACAAGAAGAAAAAGGCAACATCCTCCTCTTCGGCACCAGCAAAACGAAAACGGAAAGTTTCGGCAAGAAAGATGTTGGAGAGGATCACCGAAACAAATGTCGATACTCCACCAAACCCACCGCAAACTAAGGATGAAGATGAAGAGCCTCTGGAGCAACATTCTACAAGACAGCGAGTCTCCGATACGGTTCCAATCAGCACGGGCGGTCAACCACAAGCCGAAGGTTCATCCTCAAGACCGGATCAACCGAATAAGGAAAAACCGACCAAGGATATGATGGACGGCTTCACGTTCTCCGAATCAGAATAGGGGATTTCCTTTCTAAATCTATGTTTCCTTCGGTTTCTACATATCATATTTTCCCTTTTTATTTCGGTTACTTTTATATATATATATAAAGATATTTTTGAAACCGGCCTATACTTGCATTATTACTTGGTTTTGATAATTTTAAATAAAATAATCAAAAAGGGAGAAATTGATAAGATAAAACTCAAAATTTCTCGAAAAATTCTCCCAAGTTAATTTAAAAAATCCGGTCAAATAAAGAACCGGCCTACGTTTGCAAACTTACATGATTTTGATAATTTTAAATAAAATAATCAAAAAGGGAGAAATTGTTAGATAAAATTAGACCGGTTCACAGAACTTAACACATAAACCTTTCATGCAGGAACAAAGAACCGGACCAGTCAAAGTATCCAATCGGTTTGAGAAAACCGGCCGGTCAGATCACTCAACCTGCTAAGAAGCTCCACCGGTCAAATTAGTTAACCGGCCTGAAACATGACCGCACAAAGAAAGGATCGGCCAAAGCAAAAAACCGAAAACATCAGACAGGCGATCAGCTAAAAGGCAAAGGAATAACCAGAAGTTGTCCGGTTAAACCAATCACACCGGAAGCGATCCGGTAAAAAGTCAAATGACCACCAGCACAAGAAGATACTTCGGGTATCTGTTGAGAATGATACCAAAGGAACAGACTGAACACTTCCATATCCATACAAGTCTGAGGAAAGTCAGTGGGCTGTAGAAGACAGTCCTACAAGATGTTTCCACTTCAGGATAAATCAGAAAGGAAATCTTCCAAGTACAGACAACTGTCTAACCAACAGTTACCACATTGAGTAAAAGACAAACCTAGCAGGTTTGTCTTACACACCGGAAGAACAGACTGCAAAGCCTGTAGAGTGACCGCCAGGTCTGAACAGATGACCGCCAGGTCTGAATCACTGAACCTCTGCTCAGCCAATCAGATTCAAGAAAGTGAAATATGACCGTTGGCATATTTCACCTATAAAAGGAGAAGCTGAAGAAGAGTAAATGGGGGAACTCAATACGGAACAAGCGATATACGTGGGACACAGTAAACAATTAATTTACAAGTGATAAGAGTGTGTTCTCTCTCTAGAAAAGTTTAAGTGCTAAGTTGAAGTGTGTATTTACAATTTCGGTGTAAATTGTACGGGTGTTATCGAGCAGGAAATAAGTCTCTATCGGATTGTATTTGTATTCAATAGTGAATATCCTTCTCGCGGTTTCGAGAGGAAGGGGTGACGTAGGAGTTTTATCTCCGAACATCCATAAAAAACCTGTCTTACTATTTACTTCCTGCTGGTTTTACATTCTAATCGACCTACACCATCATAACCGACTCTACACTATCCAAACCGAATTACCAGGTTACAAAAACCGACCCATCAATTTTCAAACCTATATCATCCAAAACCGGTTCTGCCTCTCTCGTGAGTGTGCTGCTTCAACCTGAAACAAACCTCTTCCGCGCTTGAACTTAGTTCAAGGGTTTGTGACAGTTTGTGTAGTATTAAAACCCCAGTGTTAATCTCTAACAGGATTAATCACCACCCTTTGAGTGAAACCCGCTAACCGGCCCAACCCCGGTCCTCCAGTGGCGACCTAGATCCTAACACTTATATAAATAAATATATTATCTTTTCTTAGTTATCCATCATAATATCACATTCTTCTAATTATCACGCTTAATTAATTTAAGAAGGTATATATATTATAATTAATTATTTAAAAACTGAAACAATGTGTTTCATTTATAATTAATTTTAAAACCATTAATTTTCTGAAAATTGAAAACTAGAATATTAGTTATTATCATATTTTCATTGATTATTATTAATAATTTTAATAATTAATCAAATTTTTAATTAAAACTAAAACAAACTAAATTAGTGTGTTATAATTTATTTTATACATAACATTTGTTAATGAATATACATATTAATGTTTCTAGAGAATTTTTTTTATATCAAAATATATTAGCTTGTAAAATTAACCTTTAATAATATAAGAACAAATGTGTTAATAATCAACATATCTATATATAATAAAGACTTATCTTTATTTTGGTTTTTTTCCTTAAGAGATCATTTCCATTTTTCTATGTGAGCATCATCTCTTTCGCAACATCGCAGCTCGTATTTCTGAAACATAAAAGACAAAAAAAAATTGATGGCGCAAGCTCTTAAATAGCTTAGCACAAAGAAACTGTTTTAAGATTGTTATATATCTTGTCTTTAAATTACATAAAATGTATATAGATTATGTTACCAATAAATTAAATAAACTAGAATATACAAAGAACGAAATCACCAGAATATAATATTGATTCGAGGCATGTGCTAGACACATTTCCCTTAAAATATTTCCATTGTGTACCGTTTGTGCTGAAGCTTATCCTATGGTTGTCTTCTAGGGTACAACGAATTTAGTAGACATTAATTATTCAATGCTAGCTAATGAAAATTACATACGCCAATTGATAGGCTAATTAAAGTTCAATATTTATCATAACATTAAACTTTAATTTTCTAATTATGCATTAAATATTAATTAAACAATTAATATTTAGTTATAATTTTGATTAAATTCACTATTAATTCACGTTTGAATTTATGTGAATTTTATTTCATTTTATTTATTCAGAGTTTTATTTCCATTAATTAATGGAATTAACTTAATTCCAACACGTGTTTCATCGTTCTCATCTTTAATTTCATTATTATATTGTTCAAATACCTTTAGGCTCTAACTAGGTAATGTCATTATTGGGTAAATCATGTGGCACGCGAGGAATATGTTAAAAAGTTGATTTATGGGAGAAAAAATCACCCTGAGAAAATCATGTGCTATATAAATCATATTTCATTAAGAACTAAACTATAATATATCTCCACAAAATTTTAGTTTACTCAACACACATTTCTTACCACGACAATAAACTTTTCCACCACTATCACTATCACTATCTCAAAATGCATATTTTAAAAAATTTATATCTCATTCAAGGTATTTACGGTTCATTTATCACAATTTGACAAATCAATCACAATTATCCATTTAGTTAGCAAGTAATATGCAATTAGAAAGAAAACTTGACAATTCATGAACATATATTATCTTCAATAAAAATTGTCTAGACAAATATTCTATGAAGAAACGGTTGGAATTAAATAAATTTCATTAATTAAATTGAAATGATATTTGGACAAATTAAATTTACACCAAATTCAAATGTGAATTAATGGTGAAATTTAATCCAAATAAAATTCACACAAAATTCAAATATGAGTTAATTGTGAAATTTAATCCAAATGAAATTCACACAAAATTCAAATGTGAATTAATTATGAAATTTAATCCAAATGCAATTCACACCAAATTCAAATGTGAATTAAAGTGAAATTAATCCAAATGAAATTCACATCAAATTCAAATATGAAGTATGGTGAAATTTAACCTAAATAAAAATGAATTTATTAATCGTTACAATTAACATTAATGCCTTGAATGAGGCAATTAACAAATGGTGTTAATTTTTATTGTAACTATAAAATAATTATTGTTGGATGTAATTTGCAAGGATGATGAAAAGGCAAGTAAGGATAACCGTTAGATGAATGAATGATGAATTAGTGGTCGTTGTAAAGTTGTATAATTTAATTGGTATAAGAAAGAAGTTGTAAAGTTAGTATTCTATTTTTATGAAATTAATGTTGATTACAATATATAATTTTTTTTTATGAAAAAGTATAATATATATTAATGTTAGACAAAATTAGATCGGTTAAATAAAACTTAACAAAAACAAATCTCTTATGCAGGAACAGGTAAAGAATTCAACCGGTCAAATTTCTCAACCGGTTAAGAAAATCAACCAGTTAAGCAATCCAACCGACCAAAAACTTGACCGAACAAGAAGACAAGATCGGTCAAAACAGAAGGCAAAAATCATTGAACATTCGGTCAATCAGAAGCTATGGAAAAACCGAAAGTCATCCGGTTAACATAAATAACCGACCAGTACAAATAGATACTTCGAGTATCTGTTGAGGATGATACCGAAGGGACAGACTTTAGTATTGTCATATTCATACAAGTCTGAAGACAGTATGCAGGCTGCAGAAGATCGTCCGACAAGATCTTTCCACTCCAGGATAAATCAGAGACGAAATCTTCCAAGTACAGGCAACTGTCAAACCGACAGTTTCCATATTGAGTAAAAGACAAATCTAGACGGTTTGACCGCCAGGTCTGAAGACTAGACCGCCAGGTCTGAAGACTAGACCCTAAGGTCTGAAGACTAGACCGCCAGGTCTGAAGAGTTGACTGTCAGGTCTGAATCAATGAGCCTCTGCTCAACCAATCAGATTCAAAGAAATGAAATGTGACCGTTGGCACATTTCACCTATAAAAGAATGAGCTGAAGATGAGTAAATGCGGTTACAAGTTCTGAGAATTCTCTACAACCTAAGTCAAAAACTGTGTTTCATCTCTCTAAGATTAAGAGCTCAAGTGTGTATTTACAATTTCGGTTAAAATTGTACGAGTGTTATCGAGTAGAAAATAAGTCTCGATCGGATTGTGTTTGTGTATTCCTTAGTGAATATCCTTCTCGCGGTTTCGAGAGGAAGGGGTGACGTAGGAGTTTATCTCCGAACATTCATAAAATTCTGTCTTGTAATTTACTTTCTGTCCGTTCTACATTCTAACCGATCTGTACTAACCTATGCATACCGCTCTAACCGATTCAATACCACCTAAACCGACTTACCGAGTTGAAAAACCGACCCAGCAAACTTCAAACCTATCTTATTCAAATCTGGTTATATCCTTCCAGCGTGAGAGTTGCTTCAGCCTGAAACAAACCACTTCCGCACTTAAACTCGGTTTAAGGTTTTGTGACAACCTATGTAGTATTGAAACCCCGGTATTAATCTCTAACCGGATTAATCACCAACCTTTGAGTGAGACGCGCTAACCGGCCAGACCCCGGTCCGCCAGCCGTGACCTAGATCCTAACAATTGGTATCAGAGATTTTAGTTTCAATACTCAAGCAAGCATGTCGTTTGATGGGCCCCCAATGCTAGAAGGTGACGACTTTGCCAACTGGAAGGCACGCATGCACCTGCATTTAATCACCATGGATGACGAGATGCAGTTCATTCTGGCTGAAGGACCGATAAAGATTGATAAAAATAGAAAGGATTGGACAGCTGAAGATAGGAGAAGAAATAATCTGGATAACCATACCAGAAACCGCATCTCTAACGGTTTGGACAGAAATACGTTCTACAAGGTCAGAGACTACAAAACCACAAAGGAAATATGGGAAGCAGTGATTCAGATTCATGAGGGAAATGAAAGAACCAAGGAAAACAAGATAATGGTGGCTACCCAGAAGTTTAAAAACATCAAGATGAGACCGGGAGAAACAATGAGAGAATACAGTGACCGGTTCACAGATGTAATCGACGAGCTATCAACTCTTGGCAAGAAGTATGACAACAAGGAAGTCATCATGAAAGCGCAAAGATCTCTTCCAACTGCATGGGACATAAAGACAATGGTGATGAGGGAATCAAACTGTCTAAGCAAGATGAAGCTACACGATGTATTCGAAGATCTTAAGGCATATGAGTTTGAAATGAGATCTAGGACTGAAGAAGAAGTCTTAGCCTCAACCTCAACCAGAGAATTGGTCACATCCACAGAACCGGTTGCTCCTGCACCGATCAGAACCGCTGAACGGCTCACCGAGGATGCCATGACAATGCTTGCACAAAAGTTTGGGAGATTCATTAAGAGAAGCCAACCGACAAACAACAACTATAACTACGGTGACAAATCTAATGTTAGGTGTTATAACTGCAATTGTTTGGGACATTTCAGGTGGGAATGTAGAAAACCAAAACGAGATGACCGGAAACCGGACGATCAGAATAACCGAAACAACTATCAACAAACCGGTGAAGGAAGTGAAGTTCAGAAAGCACTGATAGTCGATGATGGAGGAAGTTTATGGGCTCACAGTGACAGTGATGATAAACTCACATGTCTCATGGCAAACAAGGAACATGTATTTGACTCTCCTTGTGAAGAATTTACTAAAGATGAGTTATTTAATGCACTAAATGATATGGTAGCAGAGTATAAAAACCTATTAACATTATTACCTACTCAACTCAACTTTAGAACCGATCCCATAGCACCTACCTTGACCAAACCAAAGACCATACAACCTGAAAACATCCTGGAAACCGAGGCAACACCTGAACTATCCTCTGAGACCAAACAACTCAAGGAGTCAGTTCAAGAGTTGACCGAGGAGGAAAATGCCCTAATCCAGTATCGAATGGCCGCATGGAAAAGATCCAGTGAAATAGTGAACAGAATGTATAGTTATAAAAGACACCTTAAGTGCATGTTTGGTCTAGGATACAAAAACAATAGATCCAACAACCGGAACCACTTCGACAAAATGAGGCTCACAAAGGATAATCTCCCCTTTATAAGTTTTGTCAGAAGTTCCTTAACCGATGAAGAGGAATTAAGTGCCTCATATCCGAAAGACAAACTAATCTATGTAGGTCCAACTGATTCTGAAAAATGGCTTGACCCTGAGAAAAGGAAAGCCAACCGGTTCAAAAGTAGGCAAGCCAATTCACAAACGCATAGAACAAACCAAAGATCATCCCCAAATAAGGCCCTCTTAGGAAAGCAGAAAGACTCCAAACCGAGTGCAAGAAAATTAGTTAAAACCATAACCGGGAAAGTTGTTCGACTTGTTAAAGTCTGGATACCTAAGGGACTAATCGCTTGTGGACCCAAGTAAATGTGGGTACCAAATAGTTGTAAATATGTACATTTTGCAGGATATGAAGAAACGGATAGGAAACTCTGAATGGTACCTGGACAGCGGTTGTTCCAGACACATGACTGGAAACAACAATCTTCTAACCGACATCAGAATAGAAACCGGTGCAATGATTATTTTCGGTGATAACTCAAAAGGTAGAACTGTGGGCAAAGGTAAGATTGTCCATGGTAACTTAACAATTGATAATGTACTCTTAGTTGAAAACCTACATTTTAACCTGTTAAGCATTAGCCAGAAGTGTGATGTTGGATACACTATAGAATATCTTAAACATGCATGCTTAGTTAAAAACTCTCAAGGCATCATACTGCTGACCGAAAATAGGCTAGCAAATATTTACAAGGTAGACTGGAAAAATAAAGTAGAATATAATGTCTGCATTGTAGCTAAAACCGATCAAACCTGGTTGTGGCATAAAAGGTTAAACCACTTAAACCTGAAAACTTTAAACTATATCCACGGTAAAAAGCTAGTTGAAGGAATTCTTGATATAGTATTTAATAAGGATAAGGTATGTTCAGCATGTCAAATGGGTAAACAAACTAGGTCAACCTTTAAGAGTAAAGGACACATTCAATCTAATCGATGTTTAGATCTTCTTCACATGGACCTATTTAGACCAATTAGGATCGTCAGCCTAGGAGGTATGCTTTACACTATGGTAGTTGTTGATGATTATTCTAGGTATACATGGGTAATATTCTTTGCCATCCAAACGTGAAATCGCATCAAATTTGATTACACTGCTTAAACGTTTGCAAAATGAAAAATCAACACGCATTTATAGTATTAGGAGTGATAGAGGAACCGAATTTACAAATAGCACTCTAAATGCATTCCTTAATGAATCCGGTATTAGACACGAGTTGTCTAGTGCTAGGATTCCTCAACAGAACGGCCTGGCCGAGAGAAGAAACCGAACTCTCAAGGAAGCCGCAAGGTCCATGATAGCCGATTCGGGTATTGCTTAGAAATTCTGGGTTGAGGCTATCAATACTGCATGTCACACACAAAACCGGTCTCTGATTAACAAGTTTCACCACAAAACACCGTATGAAGTATACTTTGATAGGACTCCTAACCTTAAGTATCTTAAGATTTTCGGTTGTAAATGTTACATTCACATAAATGGAAAAACCTACTTATCTGCTTTTGATGCAAAATCCGATATTGGGATCATGTTAGGTTACTCAGCAGTGAGTAAAGCATATAGAGTATATAATATTAGAACCTTAATCGTGGAGGAATCACTTCATGTCGTTTTCGATGAATCGGTTGAAAGCAACACTGCATCATCTTTTGATCTACACAACAGATTGGAAAACAACAATATCCATTCTGATAGTGAAGATGAGATTCCGGTTTTCAGACGGTTTGTCCATGACCAAATGGGTGATAATGAAACCCAGCCGGATCAAGCTGTCATGCGGCAGGAAGCTGACACCTCGGTTCAAACTGAGGAAATCGGTCGGTCTGACACTCCTGTTCATCCTACCGATGTGACTAGCCTTGATCAAGTAAACGGTGATTTGGTAGACACTGCTGAACCGAATTTCAAAAGGAACACAAATCATCCTCCTGAGCTAATTATAGGTGACCCTTCAAAACCTGTTCGAACTAGGCGACAAATTCTGGAGGAATATTTTAATTCCGCTTTCATATCCCAGATTGAGCCTAAAAAGGTGGATGAAGCATTGTCATATCCGAATTGGATCTTGGGAATGCAAGAAGAGTTAAACCAGTTTGAGAGTAATAAAGTCTGGTACCTAGTTCCTAGACCAAAAGATCAACCGGTCATAGGAACGAGATGGGTATTTAGAAACAAACTAAATGAAGACGGTTTGGTCACGAGGAACAAAGCCAGATTAGTGGCACAAGGATACAAACAGGAAGAAAGCATTGATTTTGAAGAATCATTTGCCCCTGTAGCTCGGATTGAAGCTATTAGGATTTTTCTAGCTTATGCTGCTTTCAAAAATTTTAAGGTTTTTCATGTACTCTTTCATTAATGAATCGTAACTTTCAACTTCCAACTACATGAGTAATTACTATCTACATGAGTAATTACTATCTAACAAACTTAGTTACTTTCTAACTAGATTCTCCACCTCGAGCTCCGCAACCGGTCAAAATTAACTCCTTTCCAAGGAGTTTTGGAAACATAAATATTCTCTTCTTAAATAAGACAAAACTGAATTTCAGTATTAAATGCTCTCATTTTCCTCCAATCTGAACACAATATAAGGAACCTTCCCTGAACAATCCAACATACCTCCAACAAACTACAATCTCTTAAACTCTCTCTCTTAGCAAATCTTGAAATCATGTCGAGCCGCACACTAAGGAACTACTTGAGCATTGACTTCGACTCATGCCTTCAACATGAGGATCTGGAAACGAAGGAACTCATATTTGAATCACTAATCGACACCGGTCTTCGTGATTTTCTCGAAGAATCCGGACCTATGCTCTTTCCAGAAGTACTGGAATTCTTTCACAATGCATACATAAGTGACGATGTCATTGTCTCCACGGTGAGGAGGCACACCATCTCTCTGAGCGAATCCCAATTTGCTGAAATGTTCAATCTATCCACAGAAGAGTTTTCTGACTTCCCAACCCGGGTGGGAAGCGCAGCAACCGATTATTCGGAACTGTTCTCCGGAACCGACGTGCCGGTGGAGAACTACGGGCTAAAAACCCGACTCGCCCACCACATCCAACTTCTTCACGAGATTGTCAACCGCTCCATCATTTGTCAATCTCCGAACCAACACTACTCCAAGAAGGTCTTCGACATGATGACCTACATTGTCAGCAACACCCTCATAAATTGGGCATCGGTCCTCTTCCAAAACCTGAGGACTATGGTCGAGACAAAGAAAGGTCTCGGTTACGCCCCTCACATCAGCGGGATCATTATGGACCACAGTTCAGATTTTGGACCAGGTACACTGGCGTGCCCATCAAATGTTCTCGATAAGGAAGGGGTAGAGGACAAGCTCTCTAAGATAGTTATTACATAAGTATCTTATGTTTCCCAAACCGATCAATGTATCGGTTTCTAACATGTATCTTTTCTTTCAATGATTATCTGATTTTTAAGTTTGATAACCGGGTCAAAAATCGCAATATTATAATATCTATCTAAATAACCAACCAGTTGAAAACGCTATCTACTTCGGTAAAAATTGAAAACCGCATTCTCACGGTTAAATAACCGACTCACTTAATAAACGGTTGCAAGAAGAACCGCTTCATCGCCGGTTAAATAACCAAAATCAAAAGCCCACACAAAATATTTAAAACTCCCGCCCATCAATTCCCGCCCATAAGTTCCCGCCGATCACTTCCCGCTCAAAAACTTGGAGGGAAACTTCCCGCTCAAACCTGATGTGACGGTTCGCGCTAGTTGGAATTCCAAACCGCGACTATAAAGGGTCCTTAGCCATTTTCTTTCATTCTCACGCGAATCGGCTTTCTCTCTCTAGCTCTCAAACCTTTCAAACACTCTTAATTCTTCGATCCTTCAATTTATTCAAACTACAATGGGTCGTGAATCCGTGTTGTTCAAACACATAGTCCAGGTCGACTTCGAAGAAGTTCGAGCGAATGGCTCGGCGGAGGCAAAGCGGGTGTTAACCCAGATCTCCGAATCTGGTCTCGAGCACTTTCTAAATGGGCCATTCGTTTTATATCAGGATGCGGTCGAGGAATTCTTCCAAATTGCCTTCCTCACCGAAGGAACTATCATCGCAACTATAAACGGACAACGGCTAGAACTGACGAAGGAGTCGATTGCTGAAATACTGCATCTGCCAACCGAGGGGAGTGACTTCTCGGTGTTCACGGACGAAGAAACCTTCCAGGCGGCTTGTCGGGATCTTTCGGACACGGAGGTCCCCATCGCGGTATCCGGAAAGAAGACATATCTAAGACCGGAATACAGACCGCTGTGCGATATCTTCACCAAATCGGTCCAGGCGCGAAGAGGCAACTTTGACAGCCTCACCCAGGTAAAAATAGAGATGATTGTCGGTTTGGTCAACGGCATCGACATCAACTGGGCGAAGGTGGTGTTTACAAACCTGTGTAAAATGGTGGATCCGACATCTAATCGGTCATGGGGATATGCCATTCCACTTGGTAAAATAATTCGCCACTTCAACATCAACACCGGCCCCGGTGTTCTCCTCGCCCCCAGCAAGATTATTAAGTCCCATCAGTTCATCAAACCGGAGGACAGGCAAGCCAAAAAGAGGGCCTCCGGTTCTACAAGCGGCCGGAAGAAGAAAGGAGTCAGTAAGAAAGAAGTTCCGGTTAAAGAAAAGTCCGGAAGCAAGAGAGATAAACAACCAACCGGATTGGCTGATCCGCGGTCCGACACACCAAACGCTGAAAATTCGGCATCAAGTTCTGACCGAACCGCTTCACATCACACTAGAGGAGATCAATTCGGTAAGGGGAAAGGACCGATAGTCGAAGACCAATCGGTCCGACATGATGATAATGATGTCGGCTCGGACAGACTTCGGGAGGAAGATGAATCCGCGGATGAAAACACAAGGCAAACGGCAGAGGATATCGTCAGCAGAATCATGGACGAGATTCATAAGTAGGCTCACGCGGCATCTAACGTATACTATCAATGGGCCCTGCACCGGCATCAAATATTCTACAAAGATATGTTTCCGGATCTCACTATTAACTAGAGGTTCGAGAAACTGGTTGAGATGGAGGAGGAGGTAGTCAGCCTCACAAAGGCTCAGGGCCTCATGACCGCCCTAGGATGAAGTAAGATGGTCGAACCGCATGCTCGGTTATTGGGGCTCACCGAACACATTCGTCGTCTCCGAGAAATGCATATTCCAGGGACACCGGACTCTTCACTTGAGCTCCTGGTGTTAGACTTGATAGCGGTCAAGGAGAGGGCACTGATCGAGGAGATGACACGCTTGAAGCGGAGCCCGTCCACCAGGAGACATCGGACTTCTCCAGATCCCCTCCTCAGGATGATGGCGGTCAAAATCTGACCAATAATGAGCATTCCTTCCATCCACCGGAACAGGATATCAACATGACCGAACCCAGGACGGGTACACCGCTCAACGACCAGCGAGCCTCCGTTCAAATCGGGGACTCTGTACATGCCATAACGGAAGATAAGGTAAAGAACCTTATCGAAGAATTTGTCAACACCGCGGTTCAGCCATGGAAAAAGAAGATCAAAAAACCGCGGCTAAAGCCATCGAGATGGCTGAGACGACAAAGGAAGATCTAAAAACCGCAGTCGATCGGATCACGTCCGTTGAAGTAAATTACGGCAATACAGATCCATTGTACAGCAGTCATCTTGACAAAACCAAGGCATTGGAGGAGACAACTCCGAAGTTGGTGACCGACCTCGCCTATGTCAGCCAAAAGGTAGCTATGATGGTACAATCTCAGGAAACAACCGATCAAAGGCTGAAGAAGGTTAATGAGGACCTGGCTCAATCTGGTGCCCAAGCTGGAGCTACACTTGAGAGGGTGGTATCGCTTGAAGACAAGCATGCCAAGATTGAAGCCGATCTTAAAGCGGTCACCGAACAGGTGGCGGAGCTAATAGCGGCAAAGCTGGCTGCCGATAAGGCACTTGAGGAAGCGAATGTGTTTGGATCGGGGGCGCCCTTGGAGGACCGGGGGTGTTTCCGGTTTCGGTTAAGGGTGACCGCTTACAACAACACACACACAACTTGGTGATAGTCCGGTTAGAGACTAAAACCGTTCTCAGCACTGCACAATCTGTCACAGACTCTTGAACCGGTGTTCAAGGGCGGAAGTGTCTGTTTCAGGTTGAAGCAACGTTTGCGACTTTAGATGATGTTTAAGGAGGAAGATGTTTAACGAATGTGAGTGACCGGTTTTGGAGGTATAATTGGTTTGCGGTTTACGGTAAGACAGCGGGAAATGAAAGCGAAATGAAAGAACACAAGACAAGGAGATTTGTTTATGGATGTTCGGAGCAAACCCTCCTACGTCACCCCTTCTTCTCAGGTTATGAGAAGGATCTCCACTAACTCTTTAGAGTTACAATTACACTTCTGGTCGAGCCCAACTTCGCTACTCGCCGGTTACACCAAACTCACACTTTTGATGTAATACAACAACTCAACACAATATCACACAAGTGACTTCCGGTTTTAGGCAAACCGACTTTAGAATACAGAACTTTATCTCTCTAGAATTTAATGCTTTATGACTCTTTGAATTTATGATGCTCACAACTACAAATCCCGAACTGCTCGTATTCACAACTGCATTAAATGAAGACGTTTGATCTTCCTTTTATAGCTGAAAGTAGCTAACGGCTACTTTCTTCTCTCTCTTGCGGATTGGTTGATCATTAGCACGCCTATCTGCAGAAGGTTTGCTTGCACGCTTCAACTTCCTCAACACCTGGCATTCATGCAGGTGATTCTGAGCAGATGATGACATAACCGGTTTTCAGATTGATACACGTGTTGAACATCCGCTTCCGGTCGTCAGCATCGGATCACCAAGGCATCATTGCTTTCCTCCCATGCTTCTGATCGGATCCGATCTTCTTTTATTCTTTCGAGACACGTTTCCTCCGTCACAGTACGTCACTCTTGAGATTTGAATCTTCTGACTTTTGATCTGTACTTTCCGGTTGAAGTGTCTTTGTGCATTATGATCCGGTTGAAGTGTAGTCTTCTGTTCTTTGCTAACCGGTTGCTTGAGAAAGTGAAGCCGGTTCCTGTGATCATTGATCTTGATCACTTGAAGCCGGTTTCTTTGAAGTGGTAGCAACCGATTATTGATGCAAGATTTCCGGTTCCGGTTTGTTCAGTACCTGCACATGAAATTTAACTTCTGTTTAGTTTGTCTGGCCGGTTCCAAAATTAATCTTCTTAATTTTTCTATCAATTTCTCCCTTTTTGATTATTTAGAATAAATATTCAAAAATTGTAATGTGTGGCCGGTTTTAAGAAAATTAACTTACTTAATTTTTCTATCAATTTCTCCCTTTTTGATTATTTAGAATAAATATTCAAAACTTGTAATGTGTGGCCGGTTTTAAGTTTTGAGAGAGACGTGTTTGAAAAACATGTATTTAATTTTTGATAAGTGTATGTTTTGAGAAACATGGAAAATATGTTTGAAAAATATAAAAGTTAGCAAAAATAACCAAGTTCTGAAACATATCAAAAACATAATTGTTCAAAATAATTATGGAAATAGAGTTTAAGGCTTGGATGATCCCCCCTTGTCTTGCTCCTTTTCCAGTTCTTTGTCCAGCCGTCTTCTTGCTTCTTCTATTCGTGCTCTGTGCTCTCTAGCACGTCTGTCAGCATCGATTACCACACCGGCCCACACACTTGAATGACCGAGGACCTTTTTCTTAAGGTTGAAGTTGGCACAAATTGGTTTTGGTGGTGGACGCGGTGGAACAGTCAAAGGTCTGCAGCTTGGAGTTGCTGCGGATTCTCCGGTTGTCCTTCTTTTCCGTCTGTTGAGTTCCTCCGGATCTTCTTCTTCTTCCTCATCCAGTGGTTCCGCATTTAGTGCAACCGGTTCGGCTGTCTTCAGTTCTGCCCGCTTCATCACGTTTTTAATGGCACTCCGTTTCTTCTTGTTCTTGTTTCTTGTACTCATGGAATGAGATGATTGACCCTGTGCTGGTTCCTGAGCGTTGGCCTGCTCCTCTTCATTGCATTGTTGGGCAAGCTCATGATCCTTATCTTCAAGTTCCTTCTGTAACCGTTCTCTTTCAATCTCTTCTTCTTGTAGTTTCCGAGCGGTTTCAGCGTCCTTCTCGATTTGTGTTTGGGTTGAGCTGACTTGAACTTTTGACATTTCACCGATCTGGATTGCCATTGCTTGCAACATGTCCAAAAGGGAAGCGGTTGCCGCTTTGACAGACTCGGTAATCATGGCTTGAACTGTTGATTGCATAGTTGAATCCATCATAGTTTGTAGGGAGGTTACCATTTTAACTTCGGCCGCTGAGATCCTTTCTTCGGTTACTGCTTGAAAGTTCCCAAGGCACGAATCAGCTGTTTCCACCACTACTTGCTTGATTTGATCGATGTCCAGAGCTTTAGCCGGTTGAGAGGCTTCTTGTTCCCGGTTTTCAGAAGTGCCGGATGTTTCACTAGTTATAAAGAAAGGCTTACTCTGAAATAACTCAGGATTATTGAATTGTCGTTGGCAAGTATCCCACCATTTCTTGTCAAGTCGTTCGAATCTTTGCACAAGCTGTTCTCGTACTCCAATAAATCGCTCTGCCATCTTCATTTCAATCGGTTCCAGCTCCTTTCCTTGGATTTCTTGAAAGGCATTCTCAACTGCCTGTAGCCGCACATTCTCAAGAATTACCGGAGCTTTGGAAAACGCCGGTTGGATCAATTGGGTGTTAGCTAACTCGAGTGCCCTCTCTTCTAGCTGGACGAGAGCATCCCATTGCTTATTTCCACTAAAACCTGGAAGCATGTCGGATAATTTGGTCTCGCTTCGGAGCTTCACCCACCGCATATATGGAGCTAGTGCGTCATTTGCACCTTTGTTCAAATCTTGGATGAATTCATCAAACAACTCATTTTCTTGCTCTAAGGTGTATGGGTATTCTTCTCCGGTTGTGGCTTCAGTCTGAGGGTCAATCTGCAATGTGCCCGTTCCGGTTTCAGTTGGTTCTTCAATCAGAATGCCCTTGCCTTTATCTGCCTGAGATGGACCTTCTAGAGCTATTTTGTCTCCTGCGGAACCGGAAGGTTCCCTTTCTTCAATGTTTTCCTCCTGAGCCGGAGGTGCATTTTCTGTTGACTTGGTCGTCTCAACGACCGGTTGAATTTCTGTTTGATCAGGTATTTCAACCTGATTTTCTGGCTTCCGACGACTAGAGACGTCGTCTTCTTCGGTTTCTCTTGTGATCTCCTGGACCACATTCTGAATGGCTTCTGAAGTATTCAAGCCCACTTCGGCTAATACTTCATCGGCTTGTTTGCTTGGTGACTTGGAGGTTGCAGAGTGAATAATTTCTTCTGCTTCCTCCTTAGAGTTTGATTTGTTCTCCTTGCTCCCCGAAGATTCGGTTTGCTTTGGAGAATCGGATGGGATGGGAGTTGGAACAACGGTGTTGATGGGGATTGGCTGAAAGACATCTGCGGTTCTTTCAGGTGGATTGTCTGAGGAGAGCGTCTTCTCGGAGTCGGCCGGTTTCTTCGCATTTTTCTTCGCAGATACTTTCTTCCTCCTTTTCGGTTCTGGTGGAGCTTCTGCCTCAACCGCTTTTCTTGACGGTTTCCTTTGTCTTGTTTCTTCTTCAACCGGAACCGATGAGCTGGCTCCCTTGGATGACTTTGTTTTTGAGGTTTTAGGCTTGATTGTCTTCTCCGGTTTCTCTGCTACTGACTCAGAGTCAAGAATGTTTGAGATCGGAAGCGGTACGCCTTCACCTAATTCCACATTAAGGAACTCAAGAATCTTCACGATTTGCATAGCATAGGCCTGCACCCGGCCTTCTTTCTTGATTACCATTTGACAGAATTCTTCGAATAAAACGTATCCCCAGTCCACCTTATCGTTGCGGACGATGGCTAACAGCATTCTGAGTTTAAACTTTGTGAGATTATCAAAGTTACCTCCCTTTCCTTGGAGCGATTTGGAGATGATGGTCACTAGCCATTTGTATTCCGGTTTCAGCTTGATTTTCCGGCTGTTGTGGAGCACCAGGTCCTGACCTGAAAGGGATACAACCAACCGGGCAGCATTTGATTCTGCGTCGGTTAAGTCGAATTTTAGGTCCGAACCTGTGTTAGGCAGACCGAGGGCTTCGGCAAAGATTTCTTCAGTTATTAGAACGGCCTTCCCGTTGACAGTAGCTGATACTTTTCTTTTCAACAGTGTCGCCGTCGCCAAGAACTCCGTCACCGCCGCCGGATAGATGGTGAACGGACCAGAGAGGAACTTCTCCAACCCAGAATCTCGAAGGAGTTGAAGAACAGCCTTGTTCTTGTCTTCAGCGTGCTGGTCGATGTCTTCAAAATCAACCTGCAACATCCATTGAAACGGGGCTTTGCCTAGATCCATTGATAATTTTTGAGGAAGGGAGATGAAGATGATGATGATCGGAGAGAGAGAATCTTTGAAGTTCTGGAAGTTTTTAGAGAGAGAAAGCGCATGTGTTGAATGGGCTGGTTTAAGTTTATATAGATGGCGGTTCCAGGCAGTTTTGAAGATGAACCGTCAACTTGAAGTTTTTGGCGCCAATTTTCCCTCCAAAAGTTACTGCCGTAACTTTCGGCGGTAAAGGCGGAATTTTGATGGGCGGTAAATTTGAAAGGTAAAACCATGGGCGGTTAAGATTTTTCGAATTTTCGTTTTGCTTGAAATTTCGGTTTCTATTGATAATTTGTTAACCGGAGATTGTTAAGTTAACTTTAATTTTGAGTATGAGTTTGAGAAACCGGAATGAAATAATGAGAATGAAAAATAAAAAGAAAACTGAAATATTTCATTAATGTAGGAGAGGAGAGACATAGGAGCGGTTCTGGTCGTACAGCAAAATGACCAGAAACCGGAAAAGAGATTAGAACAACAGGTTTATTCGGTGAACCATCCTCCTTCCAGTCTTCTTTCGTACCACTTTTCCATGGTGTTCTGAGGAGACCGTTTCTCAATCCTTGACACCCATTTATAGACCATTTCTATAGTAATGGTGTTGAAGGATCCAACCGGAACACCTTTTCCAAGGTTGCGACGTTTGGACATGAGGAACCGGGTGATCTGAGGAGCGTAGCTGATCTTTCCCCTCTTACCGGTCATAAGCAGCTTTAGCTTATTGAATAGATAGGATGACCAGTTGATGTCGGTTTCACGAATGATTGCTATCATAATGTCGAATGCCTCCCGGCTGTAGTTCTGGTTGGGCATTCGGCCTATGATAGACCTTTGAACCAAGTCGTGAAAGACTTGATAATGGGGAGCGAGGTCTTCTTTCTTCCCGAAGTCCTTAACCGGAGCATAGGAGGAAGAAAAGATCTTGAAAAAGATTTCCTTAGCCGTTAGATGCGGCGTCGGAAAGTCGGAGAAACCTTCCGTGGGAAGGTGAAAGAAAGTGGCAAATTCCTCCTCAGAAAACTGGAGGAATTGACCGTCGATGATGGTGCGAATGCTGCCATCATCTAGAACGTGACCGTTGTTGAAAAATTCGTACACCTCATCCACGAGGATGAGGTCAGAGCCTTTGAGGAAGCCTTTCAGGCCAGAAGCTATGATGTGTTGATAAATGCATTCATGGTCGTAGCTATGCTTGATGTCTTCAAAGTCAATGATCAGAGTGTTTCTGATTTCAGTAGACATGATGAAGAGAGAATGAAGAAGACTTAGGAGAGTTCTTAAGCTTTTGAATTCTTAGAGAGAGGAATGCTTGAAGGCGTAATTTGAAAGATGGAGGTTGAACCCCTTTTATAGCCTGGAGTGAATGAGGGCATTTAATGCTGGGATTTGAAAATCTAGCCGTTTATGCTTAGGTATTAATGATTTTGTGGTTTTTCAAGAGAATAAAAGCAAGTCTTGTCAAATCAATTCAGGCATGCTTTTTGATAATGAGAATTTATATTTCCAAGGATAGAATGATATATTTTTGATACGACGCATTTAATGTTGTAGATTTTGATTTGAAAGAAAAAGGAATCTATTTCATTAATTGAAGTACAAAACCGGTAGTACATCAAAAGTACCGGTTTTGTAAGGAAAAAAAGAAAGAAAAGAGACAGGACAGGTTTAGACGTTCGATGATTCAGCTGTTTGAGCGGTTGAAGCCTCAGCCGCTTGAATTCTTCTAGCCTTGACCGCTTCCCACCGATCGATCATTTCTTGTACTCGTTCTTTGGTGAGCACGTGCCTTGGGTGCAGAGTGACGAACGCTCCAGAATGGATCTCCAGACTTGCGCAGAAACCGCTCAGCTGAGGAGCGTATCCGGTTTTGTTGGAGAGAATCATCATCTTCAGGTTGCTGAAGATGATCCAGGACCAGTTGACCGGTGTCCCAACCGTTACAGCGATCATCATCTCAAAGACCCTTTGAGTGTAGTAGTAACTCTTCTCTCTGCACAAGACAGATTTTCCCAGAATCTCGCAGAGAATCTGGTACTTATGAGAAAGTTTACTCTTAGCACCCCAGGGTTTAACCGGGATGTTAGATCCAGAGAACCGGTGACACATCTCTTCCATTGTCGCCGGGGAATAAGTCAGGTCGGTTACCCCTTCATTGGGTAAACCGCAGTATACAGCGAAATCCGTCTCGCTGAAAAGGAATTTTTGTCCGTAAACCTGTGCGACGAGTATCTCTCGATGCACCTCTTTTACGGTTTCGAACAGTTCCTCGACTACAAGGTAGTCGATGATGAACCTGTTCTCAAGGAAACTTCTTAGCCCGCTCCTTTCGATGGCTAAGAACAATTCCCTGACTTCATGATCCTCATACTGGTAGATTGACTCAAAATCTGCCAGTAAGATCTTCTTGGCTAAAGGGTTGGAGTTCATGTTTGTTTGTGAGAGAAAAAGGATGATTTTATCTCAAGGATGGTTCTTGTGAATAGTGAACTTGTGATGTTTTGACAAGGATTAAGCATGGTTTATATAGCCCGTGGATTCGGCTTGGTATTAAATGAAGTTAAGCATGCCTGATGATGTCATCGGCTATTAAATAGACTTAACTTGTTGAAGTAACTAATGGTTATTTCCAAGGTAAATCTAATAATTACTAAGATAACAATGATGACAATATCTATTGACAAGATGTAAGTTTCCCTCTCTTGATGATGGACACATGTCGTCATCTCGATTGTGGTAAACTTGTGTTTAATTAATTATAGGCGTCATTTTTCAAGATATGCACAAAAACTTAGTTAGTCATCTCAGGTTAACCGGAAAAATTCATTTCATCATACCAAAAGTGCATATGTACTAAGCGGTTTTCCATGACCGGTTTTAGTAGGGTATTTCCGTTTATGAAAAATAGTTGATTGATATCAACAATTGTTCAATTTTGGATTTTTTTTTTTTACTTCAACCTTGTTATTTCAACCCCATAGTAGACATACATTTGATTTGAAAATTGAAGTAGTCGGGCATAACCGGAGATTTCCTCCCGGTTAGCATATTTGATTTATTAATAGCCTATTAAAATATGGTTTGAGAAGCTTTAGCTTCTCCCTGAACGCATATCCCGGTTTTACATGCATCATGATTATATCAATTGATTTAAATTTGTAAGACCCAGAATATTTCGAAAATGTGAAAACTTAGCTTCCTGTAGCGGTTTCGTGAAGATGTCCGCTACTTGTTGCTCGGTTGACACATATTCCAGCCGGATGTGTTTCTCCTGAACATGCTCCCGGATGAAATGATGTCGAATGTCGATATGCTTCGTTCTTGAGTGCAACACCGGATTGTATGTGATTGCTATGGCGCTGGTGTTGTCACGGAAAATTGGCGACTCCTTTGCTTCTATTCCGAAGTCCCTGAGTTGCTGTTGAATCCAGAGGAGTTGTGCACAGCAGCTTCCAGCCGCTAAGTACTCCGCCTCTGCGGTTGACGTTGCAACTGACGTTTGTTTCTTGCTGCTCCAGGTAACTAACCGGTCACCCAGAAACTGGCAGGTTCCACTTGTACTCTTTCTGTCGATTTTGCATCCCGCGTAATCGGCATCGGAATAACTTATTAGGTTGAAGCTCGAGTCTTTTGGATACCAGAGTCCCACTTCTTGAGTTCCCTTTAGATATTTTAAGATTCTCTTAGCCGCCGTATAATGAGATTGCTTTGGATTTGCTTGGAACCTCCCGCATACTCCAACCGCAAACAGAATATCAGGTCGGCTGGCTGTGAGATATAACAGTGAACCGATCATTCCTCTATACGCGGTGATGTCAACGGCCTGACCATCTTCATCTTTGTCCAGCTTCACAGAAGGACTCATTGGCGTAGCCGCTTCGGCACAAGTATCCATCCCAAATCTCTTCAGCAGTTCGGCTGTATATTTCGGTTGGCTTATAAATATTCCAACTTCCATCTGCTTAACCTGAAGCCCTAGAAAGAAACTCATTTCCCCCATCATACTCATTTGAAATCTATCAGTCATCATTTTCGAAAATTTATCACATAACTTTGGATCGGTTGATCCGAATATGATATCGTCAACATAAATCTGAACAAGTAAGATTTGCTCCTTTCTTTCAAATTTAAATAAGGTTTTATCTACTGAGCCGATTGTAAATTTGTGATCAAAAAGAAATTGAGTCAAAGTGTCATACCAAGCTCTTGGAGCTTGTTTCAAACCGTAAAGGGCCTTATTTAGCCGGTAAACGTGATTTTCATGTTCTGGATTTTTGAAACCTGGAGGTTGATTAACATACACCTCTTCATTTACCTTACCGTTTAGAAAAGCGCTTTTAACATCCATTTGATAAACTTTGAACTTTTTGAAAGCTGCATATGCTAAAAATATTCTAATAGCTTCAAGTCTAGCTACAGGGGCGAATGATTCTTCAAAATCAATCCCTTCTTCCTGTTTATAGCCTTGAGCCACTAACCGGGCTTTGTTCCTCGTAACTAAACCGTCTTCATTGAGTTTATTTCTGAATACCCATCGTGTGCCTATAACCGGTTTATTTTTCGGTCTAGGAACTAGGTACCAGACTTTATTTCTCTCAAACTCGTTTAATTCCTCTTGCATTGCCAAGATCCAATCCGGATCTGACAGTGCTTCATCCACCTTTTTCGGCTCAATTTGTGATATGAAAGCAGAGTTTCCATAGTGATCCAAATTTTGTTGCCTAGTTCGGACGGGTGAGGAAATGTTACCTATTACTAGTTCAAGAGGATGATTTTTGTTCCTTCTGAGGTTAATCCGAGACGTGTCTACCAAGCTTTCGGCTGGCTGATCAAGGTTAGACTGATCGGTAGGTTGAACAGAGTCAGACCGACCGATTTCTTCAGTAGAAACTGAATCGTCAACTTTCTGCGGTAAGGCAGCTTGATCAGGTTGAATTTCAACATCAACCGCTTGGTCCTTGACAAAACGTCTAAAAACCGGAACCTCGTCTTCATCATCAGAATAGATATTGAAATTTTCCATTCTGTTGTGAAGGTCGAAGGGTAATGCAGTGTTTCGCTCAACCGATTCATCGAAAACAACGTGTGCGGTTTCTTCAACTGTTAAAGTCCTAGTATTATATACTCGGTATGCTTTACTTACAGCTGAGTATCCCAACATTATTCCCTCATCGGATTTAGCATCAAAAGCGGTCAAGTACTTCTTGCCGTTATTATGAACAAAACATTTACTACCAAAAATTCGAAAATACCGTACATTTGGAATTTTATCAAAATAGATTTCAAAAGGAGTTTTTGAAAACCGTTTAGTTACTAGAGATCGATTTTGTGTATAACAGGCGGTGTTGATAGCTTCAGCCCAAAATTTTTGAGCGATACCCGAATCGGCTATCATTGACCTTGCGGCTTCCTTGAGAGTTCGGTTTCTTCTCTCAGCCAGGCCGTTTTGTTGAGGAGTTCTGGCACTAGACAACTCGTGCCTAATACCGGAATCATCAAGAAAAGTAGTTAAATTGCTATTAATGAACTCAGTTCCTCTATCACTTCTAATTTTGTTCACTTTAATAGATTTTTCATTTTGTATTCTCAAAATCAGTTTAATCAAGTTTGAAGTTGCTTGATTTTTAGAAGCTAGAAAGGTGACCCAAGTGAATTTAGAGTAATCATCAACAACTACCATAGTATAATGCATGCCTCCTAAACTCGTAACTTTAACCGGACCAAACAAATCCATATGCAGCAATTCTAGACATCTTTCAGATTGATAATTTCCTTTACTTTTAAAAGAAGATTTCACTTGTTTTCCCATTTGACATGCAGCACATACTTTATCTTTTGAGAATTTAATATTTGGAAAACCGTGAACCAGTTCCTTGGAACAAATAAAGTTAATCGTTTTGAAATTCAAGTGATTTAACCGTTTATGCCAAAGCCAATTTGGATCATTTCCGGCTATCATACACACAGGTTTTTCGAAATCAGTTTTCCAATTTACTTTATAAATATTTCCTATCCGGTTACCGGTTAACAAAGTTTCATCATTTTGATTCTTGACTAAGCATGAGTTTTTATGAAATTCAACTTTGTAGCCCACATCACACATCTGGCTTATGCTTAGTAAATTAAAACTTAGCTTTTCTACCAATAGCACATTATTTATGGATAGTTCACCATGGACAATCTTACCCTTGCCCACGGTTTTACCTTTTGAGTTATCCCCGAATGTGATGAATGCTCCGGTTTCGTACTTGATGTCGGTTAGTAGCTCCTTGTTTCCGGTCATATGTCTTGAGCATCCGCTGTCTAAGTACCATTCAGAATTCCTTAACCGGTTGCTTCTCCTAACCTGCAACAAACAAGTATTTACACATTGTTGGTACCCACATCTAGTTGGGTCCATGGTTGATTAGTCCCTTTGGGATCCAGACTTGAATTAGTCGGATCACTTTCCCGGTTATTGTTTTGATGATATTTGGCTTAACTTCTTGGTCGTTGCTCAAGAATGCCTTATGTGGTGATGGACTTCTTTGATGTCGATTTTTATTCTTATTTGATTTCCGGTTGGCTTTCCTTCTCTCAGGATGAAGCCATTTTTCAGATTCGTTGGGACCTACATACTTAAGAGTTTCTTCCGGTTTTAGATCATTTTCAGTTTGTGAGCTTTTGATAAATTTTATAAACGGAAGATTATTTTTCGTTAGTCTCATCCCGTTAGATTGTTTTACTTCATTTTGTTTACTTGGATCATAACCGATACCATACCTACATTTTGGATGTCGTTTATAATTACACATTTGTTTTACTGCTTGACGTGATCTCTCCCACGCAGCTGTGACATACATAGCTCGTTCATCGGTTTCAGTTACCGGTTGAACTGTCTCCTCATCATCCGAGAATAGTTCATCCGATTCATATGTTTCAGTTTTATGTGTTTTATTGTTTTCATCATTTACTTGTTCGGTTACAGGTGTTGGCATATACGCAGATATATTTCTGAACTCAGCAACCATTTGGTTGAGTGCAGATACTAGATCTTCTTTAGTAAATTCATCAGAAGAGAAATCGAATACCTCTTCGTCGTTTGCCATGAAGCATGTTACTTTCTCTTCACCATCTTCATTGTCGGAATATGCCCATTCACTTCCACCGTCTGATGCAATGAGAGCTTTTTGGATCTCCTTTCCTTCATCAGCACGTTGATCATCATTTCTTCGGTAGTCGTTTCGTTGGTTATTGTTGTTTACCCGATAATTGTTTCCTTGATAATTGTTTCCCTGATACCGGTTGCCTTGATGATTGTTCCCTTGATAGTTATTTCCTTAATAGTTTCCCTCCGGTTTTCTATCGTCTCTTCTTGGCTTTCTACACTCTGACCTGAAATGTCCAAAACCATCACAGTTATAACATCTTTTGTTTGATTTATCTACATAGTTATAATTAAAGTCATTATTAGATGGTGGTTGGCTCTTCTTCATGAATTTTCCGAATTTCTGGGCTAGCATCGCCATCACATCGTCAGTTATTTGATCAGTATTTTTGACTGGAGCCGGTGCGGTTGATACTGGAGCCGCCGGTTCCACCGATGTGACCAGAGCTCTTGTTGCGGTTGATGTTGATGTTTCATCTTCGATCCGAGAATTAATCTCGAATTCGTAGGCTTTCAGGTCCTCAAACACATCGTGCAACTTCATCTGCCCAAGGGTACTGGATTCCCTCATCACCATGGTCTTGATATCCCACGTGCTTGGCAAGGATCTTAGAGCTTTGATTATCACTTCTCGGTTGTCATACTTCTTTCCGAGTGTCTGAAGCTCGCTTACTACGCTGGTGAACCGGTTGCTAAATTCTTTCATGTTTTCTCCCGGTTTCATCCTTATATTTTCATACTTCTGCGTAGCCACCAAGATTTTGTTCTCCTTGGTTCTTTCGTTTCCTTCGTGGATCTGGATGATCGTTTCCCAGGCTTCCTTTGCATTGTCACACTCTGATATTTTGTTCAAAGTGTTGTTATCTATAGCCTTATAGATATGCCTCATGCAATGGTTGTCCAGGTTGCTTCTTCTCCGATCTTCACTTGTCCACTGGCTTTCCTCCTTGTTGATCTTGATCGGTCCTTCTTTCAGGACTCGGCTCATCTCATCATCTAGCGTTATCAGATGTAAATACATCTGCTTTTTCCAACTGCTAAATGCTTCGCTGTTTAGCATTGGCGGCTTGTCGCTGTGAGTCATGCTTCCCACCATTTTGGTTGCTTGAGTGCTAAGAACCTCGCTCTGATACCACTTGTTTGGATCGGGGGCGCCCTTGGAGGACCGGGGGTGTTTCCGGTTTCGGTTAAGGGTGACCGCTTACAACAACACACACACAACTTGGTGATAGTCCGGTTAGAGACTAAAACCGTTCTCAGCACTGCACAATCTGTCACAGACTCTTGAACCGGTGTTCAAGGGCGGAAGTGTCTGTTTCAGGTTGAAGCAACGTTTGCGACTTTAGATGATGTTTAAGGAGGAAGATGTTTAACGAATGTGAGTGACCGGTTTTGGAGGTATAATTGGTTTGCGGTTTACGGTAAGACAGCGGGAAATGAAAGCGAAATGAAAGAACACAAGACAAGGAGATTTGTTTATGGATGTTCGGAGCAAACCCTCCTACGCACCCCTTCTTCTCAGGTTATGAGAAGGATCTCCACTAACTCTTTAGAGTTACAATTACACTTCCGGTCGAGCCCAACTTCGCTACTCGCCGGTTACACCAAACTCACACTTTTGATGTAATACAACAACTCAACACAATATCACACAAGTGACTTCCGGTTTTAGGCAAACCGACTTTAGAATACAGAACTTTATCTCTCTAGAATTTAATGCTTTATGACTCTTTGAATTTATGATGCTCACAACTACAAATCCCGAACTGCTCGTATTCACAACTGCATTAAATGAAGACGTTTGATCTTCCTTTTATAGCTGAAAGTAGCTAACGGCTACTTTCTTCTCTCTCTTGCGGATTGGTTGATCATTAGCACGCCTATCTGCAGAAGGTTTGCTTGCACGCTTCAACTTCCTCAACACCTGGCATTCATGCAGGTGATTCTGAGCAGATGATGACATAACCGGTTTTCAGATTGATACACGTGTTGAACATCCGCTTCCGGTCGTCAGCATCGGATCACCAAGGCATCATTGCTTTCCTCCCATGCTTCTGATCGGATCCGATCTTCTTTTATTCTTTCGAGACACGTTTCCTCCGTCACAGTACGTCACTCTTGAGATTTGAATCTTCTGACTTTTGATCTGTACTTTCCGGTTGAAGTGTCTTTGTGCATTATGATCCGGTTGAAGTGTAGTCTTCTGTTCTTTGCTAACCGGTTGCTTGAGAAAGTGAAGCCGGTTCCTGTGATCATTGATCTTGATCACTTGAAGCCGGTTTCTTTGAAGTGGTAGCAACCGATTATTGATGTAAGATTTCCGGTTCCGGTTTGTTCAGTACCTGCACATGAAATTTAACTTCTGTTTAGTTTGTCTGGCCGGTTCCAAAATTAATCTTCTTAATTTTTCTATCAGAATGCTAACGCGGCCCAAAAGCTCCAAGATGCCCTGGACGAGCAAGCTCGGATTTAGAAGGAAACGGTACTGGCAGATGCGAACCTGGCCGGTCATTTTCAAACAATCGAGAACAGCGCACCGGCCATAGAAAAGCGACAAAACAAAGATGTCATTCGGCTAATGGTCCAATAGGAAACATACAATGAGTTCGCCAAGGCTCACAAAAGTCCAAAGCGGTTGCTTCCCCTTCTGTTCCGGTTACACGAAAGAGGAAGACGGCTTTGAAGAGGGCGGAAATCACGATACTGTTGGACAGAGTCACTGATTCGGTTGTTGATCCTTCATTTAATCCGGTTTTTCAAGCTGATGAAGATTTCGAGGAAGATATCGATCCGCAGTTCAGAAGACAGCGGGGTTTCGATGCGGTTCCAATTAGATCGTTCGGTCAACCGATCTCTCCCTTCACCGGCACTTCAGGCGGTCAGGGATCCTAATCCAGGCCGGTTCCAGCGGTCAAGGGAAAGGCCACCGATGAACAGCTGAAAAAATTATTGCCGCCTTGATCGAAGAAATAGGGGCTTCATTTACCTTCTTTACTTATGTTTATTTCGGTTTTATATATATAAGTATTTTTTCCTTAGCATATTTCATATATATATCAAGTAATTTTTGGAAACCGGCCTGTGTTCGCATTCTTACAGAGTTTTAAATATTTTAAATAAAATAATCAAAAAGGGAGAAATTGATAAGATAAAAATTTTCAAAATTTTTCTCAAAATTTTCCAAAATGTTTTGGAAAATTCCCCTAAGTCAGTTTCCAAAAATCCGGCCAAATAAACTCTTAAAAACAACCGGCCTACTTTTGCATTCTTACATGATTTTGAATATTTTAAATAAAATAAACAAAAAGGGAGAAATTGTTAGATAAAATTAGATCGGTTAAATAAAACTTAACAAAAACAAATCTCTTATGTAGGAACAGGTAAAGAATTCAACAGGTTAAGAAACCTCAACCGGTCAAGCAATCCAACCGACCAAAAACCTGACCAAACAAGAAGACAAGTTCGGTCAAAACAGAAGGCAAAAATCATTGAGCATTCGGTCAATCAGAAGCTATGGGAAAACCGAAAGTCATCCGGTTAACATAAATAACCAACCAGTACAAATAGATACTTCGAGTATCTGTTGAGGATGATACCGAAGGGACAGACTTTAGTATTTCCATGTTCATACAAGTATGAAGATAGTATGCAGGCTGCAGAAGATCGTCCGACAAGATATTTCCACTCCAGGATAAATCAGAGACGAAATCTTCCAAGCACGGGCAACTGTCAAACCGACAGTTTCCATATTGAGTAAAAGACAAATCTAGCCGGTTTGACCGCCAGGTATGAAGACTAGACCGCCAGGTCTGAAGAGTTGACCGCTAGGTCTGAATCAATGAACCTCTGTTCAAGCAATCAGATTCAAAGAAATGAAATGTGACCGTTGGCACATTTCACCTATAAAAGAAGGAGCTGAAGAGGAGTAAATGCGGTTACAAGTTCTGAGAATTCTCTACAACCTAAGTCAAAAACTGTGTTTCATCTCTCTAAGATTAAGAGCTCAAGTGTGTATTTACAATTTCGGTTAAAATTGTACGAGTGTTATCGAGCAGAAAATAAGTCTCGATCGGATTGTGTTTGTGTATTTATTAGTGAATATCCTTCTCGCGGTTTCGAGAGGAGGGGGTGACGTAGGAGTTTATCTTCGAACATCCATAAAATTATGTCTTGTTATTTACTTTTTGTCGGTTCTACATTCTAACCGATCTGTACTAACCTATTCATACCGCTCTAACCGATTCAACACCACCTAAACCGACTTACCGAGTTGCAAAACCGACCCAGCAAACTTCAATCCTATCTTATTCAAATCCGGTTTTATCCTTCCAGCGTGAGAGTTGCTTCAGCCTGAAACAAACCACTTCCGCACTTGAACTCGGTTCAAGGGTTTGTGACAGCCTGTGTAGTATTGAAACCCCTGTATTAATCTCTAACCGGATTAATCACCAACCTTTGAGTGAGACGCGCTAACCGGCCAGACCCCGGTCCGCCAGCCGCGACCTAGATCCTAACAATTAATATTTTTTAAAATTAATTATAATTATAATTGAAACATATGATTTCAATTTAATAAAAATGTTATATGATGTTTGTTAACTAAGGAGAAAACAAAGTCTAATTATAAATATAGATTGTCTTAGATATTACTTTTTTATGATATTAAGATATCAATTTTAAATGTAATATATTCGTTTTGATAGAGTGAAGTGAAATTAGATTCTTCTTAATAAAAAAATTAAAAGGTCTTAAAAGCGGTAGAACAAAGAAAGAGCGCGTTGGTGTAGTGGTTTAAAGTTTGGATGCAGGGTTGTGATGTGAAAGGTCCTTAGTCATTTATCTTAGAACCAAATTTTTATGTAGAAATTATGAGATGAATGAATAGTCAATAATTTCTTGGTATAAATCGGACTAGTTAAAAATTACTTTTATCACTATTGATGTTGAAACTATTTCAATTTCTTGTATAGAAATTATGAGATTAATGGACAGTCAATAATTTCTTGATATAAATTAGACTAGTTAAAATGACTTTATTTATTGATGTGAAAACTATTCCAATTTCTTGTGTAGAAATTATGAGATGAATGAGATCGATAATAATTTTTTATAAGAAATTTGATTTGTCAAAATGACATTAATCATGAATGTTGACATAATTATAATTTCTTATGAAAAAAATTATTAAATGAATTAGGGATCTAAATTATTTCTTATGTAGAAATTTAATTTTTAAAATGATGTTGTCATTAATATTTTGAAGCATTTAAATTTCTTCTATAGAAATTATGTGATTAATCATGACAGAATAAATGTTATATGTATAAAGAGATGAAATAAGTTATTATGTTAGAACTTATTCTAATCATGTATTTAAAAAGACACGACTATGTTAGTCGAAATTGTCTTTGCAAAATTATCTCGGTGAGAATAATCTACCCAAATTTGTTTTTGAGCACGCATAGTTGTTTCACGTCAATTATTCTTTAAAATATGGCAATGTAAATGCTTCGATTAAGATAAAAAATATATTTATTGTTATATTTTATTTGATTATGTTGTTAAGTGATTATTTGTATATAGATATATATCATGCATATTAGCTAATAATATGATGATTCGTGTTCATTCATAATAAGTATGATTATCTAGCAATTTGTATACACATATGAATAAAGATCTATTGTAAATGCATTTTGTTTTAATAGAAAATTCTGGAAAAAAAATCATAAAATTATGTGTCTTTTGGTATAAAAAAACTTTTATAAAAAGTTAAAGTTATCTAATTAATTAAGAAACGGACGAATTGATGACATGAATAATTATTTATAATTAGTTAATTTTGTATTTGATTAAAAATAAATTGTCAATAGACTAATTAAGTGTAATAATTAATATTTTAATTAATTATAATAATTAGTTATTGATGTATTTTATAAAAGTATTTTTTAATTGATATATGAAGTAATTATAATTTATATGAATATATTAAATAAAGACTTACTTAATTTGATATTTTAAAATCAAATAATTACAAACAAAAGTCTTGTTTGATTTGTGAAATAGTGGCAAACGTGTCGATATTATGGGATGCAAACGTGCAACCAAAAATAAATTTTTAAGCGACTTCGGTCAAAGATGCTTGAAATATTATGAAATCTTTTGTAGAGATCATGCGATATGGTGAATGATTATTTGATTAAATATCCTAATTTCTTTTATAGAAATTATGTGTTGAAATAAATATTTTAATTGATTAAATATTTTTAATTTCTTATGTAGAAATTATGTGAAGAATGATTTATATATGAATAAATATTCTACTCTATTGTGTAGAAATTATGTTTAATTCAGTTAAATATTTATAATATAGTTATCTTATTCATTGTTGGATAAGTATAACAAAATAAATTTGTAATAGAATTGTGTGACAATTTCTTGATTAGAAAATTATTGATTTAAATTATATAAATGTATGTGATTTAAAAAAGGTACAAACACGAATGTGGGGAAATATTTTTATTGATAATAACACAAAAATAATTGTGTATATTATGTAAAAAGATAATTTATTGTTAGATAAATATGTTCTCTACAAAAGATAAAATTGCGCAATTTTACAAAAAGAAATAAAATAACAAGAAAATATCTTGTTTATATTTAGAAATTTGGGGCTCAAATCGATATTTTAAATTTGAGGATTTTGAAATCAAAAAACGTGTCATATTTTGACATTACTTTCATAAAAATTTGAAAAATCAATGTCTTCAAAAATATTTTATGAAATAAATGGAAAAAAATATTTATAAAGTCTTGATATGACTTATAACAAATTTTATAATAATGATATGAAAATTTGATCATACTTTAATTAAAAAGTGAACGTGATAATTATATATATCATAAAGACAGTGAAAACTATTTCTTTACGTGTCTTTTGTACAATATTTTTATCGTTAAAAATTACGATAAAAATGATTAAATTCATTAAGAATGTGAATTGCACTACACAAAATATCATGGTGTTATCAAATGATATATTTATATTATTAAATTAAAGACTTTACGTCTAAAAGTGAATATGTTTACACTTAGAAGTGCAATCTACGTATGGAAATCTTCTAAGAAAATTAGGATTGATAGATTAAACGTTATAATCTATAATTTGGATTTATGTCGAAAAATAAAATATTTCTATGAAAAATATGTAATCATTTACACGAAGGCATAATAGTTCAAAGATATTTTGTCTACTAGTTAGCCAAGTAAGCGATATTTTCAAAAATAAATGTGTTTAAATGGTAAGCATGTATGAATGAATATACTTTTTATTAGAAGATATTCCAAGATTATCTAATAATGTACCAATGAAAATTTCTAATTATTGTGATAGTAATTTGAAATTGGACAAGCTTAGAGTCAATGACAAGTCTAGACATACACATCATAGACAAAATATCATTAGTCTATACTCTCTAACGGGGTTATCAAATTTGACTATGTAAGTCAAAGATAACATTGTGGATCCACTAACCACGTTATTGAATAAAGAGTTAGTTCAAAAGTTTTTTAAGACATCAGCCTACTATAAGTTGGTATGAAAGAAAAACTCAACATATACAGACTGGAACCCAAGAACTATGTTCAATGGGACAATCTAATTATACTAAAAATTGAAAAATTATTGTTGAGGATTAATCCTATAATTAAACAATATATTTTGACGAGGATAAGCATTTCACTTTTAATGATTCTTTGTGAGCAAAGAGATCACCTATGTGAGGGAGAAGTGGGGACACTTCAAAAGAATTGTGCGACTCAATTCTAGACCCTCTCACAGAACCAGGCGCATGTTCCATGGCCAAAACAAACACAACCATGAGAGTTTGACATGTATTAGGGAGAATTCTATGTGAAAGTGTGTAATCGTTTACACAAATGGTAGAATAGTTCAAGGACATCGAGTTTACTAATCGGCTAGTAAAGTTATATACTTTTATAAGGGAAAGTTCAAAGGGTTATATCTACCTATCCTATGTAGAATTCAACCGTTGAACCTTTCAACGAGTTAATCTTTCAAATTCCATTAATGTAAGGGATTGTTGGAATTAAAGTAATTCCATTAATTAAATGTAAATGATATTTGGACAAATGAAATTTACACAAAATTCAAATGTGAATTAATGGTGAAATTTAATCTCAATGAAATTCACACAAAATTTAAATGTGAATTAATTGTGAAATTTAATCCAAATGAAATTCAGACAAAATTTAAATATGAATTAATTGTGAAATTTAATCCAAATGAAATTCACACAAAATTCAAATGTGAATTAAAGTAAAATTAATCCAAATAAAATTCACATCAAAATAAAATATGAATTAGTGAAATTGAATACAAATAAAAATGAATTTATTAATTTTTACAATTAACATTAATGTCTTGAATGAGGAAATTAACAAATGATGTTAATTGCTATTGTAACTAGAAAATACTTATTGTTGGATGTAACTTGCAAGGATGATGAAAAGGCAAGCAAAGATAATCGTTGGATGAATGAATGATGAATTAGTGGTTGTTGGATTAAAGAATTGATTATGAGTTTAATTTTCAACTATAAATATCTCTTCACCTCGTTGTATTCTTCTCCACATATCATCTCATCCTTTCTCACTCTAGAATTCCAAAAGTCCTCTCCTTATTTTGTGAGCTATTATCTTCGAGTTCTTTGCTCGATATTTCCCTAGAAACTCGGTGATAGTTCAGGTACACTGGTCAAATTCGATGAGTAGTGATTTTAGTGTAGAATCACTACTAGATTCGTTGTACTCTGGGAGACAGCCATCTGCGAAAAGTTCCAACACAAACGGGAGATGATGAAACTGTTTTAAGGGAAATGTGTCTAGCATATGTCTCGAATCAACAATTAAATTTGGTGATATTGTTCTTTATATATTTTATTTTATTTTATTTCATTGTAACATCGTTCTATTAGATATTTTTTTGTTATTTGAAGACAATAATTCTAACCGAAACAAATAAACATTTTTACAATTGACGCGACAATATATTCTTTTTGTATGTGACATATCAATCCCGAACAATTAAACAATAATATTAAAAGAAAAATCAACTATACATTAAATAACAATTCATAGTTTGTTATATTACTAACAAAAACAAATGTAAGAACATGCACATTAATACCTTTCGTTTACTAGTATCACGTGGGTAAAATAAATACATTGTAAACTTGATTTTCTAAGATCTATGATCAAAGCTTGGCTTAATTAGCAATAAAATATATATTATCTCTTTCATTGACCACAAAATATTCAATTAAATTATATGTTTACATACATTCAATCAAAGCATTAAAGTGAGGCCATAGAAAAATTAAGTTCAACTATTCAGCTAGACATAATTTAATCAAACATCACAAATGCAATTTAAAATGGATTTTGCATGAATAGTCTTTCACATATATAATATATATAGAATAACATTGGTAGCTTACCCAAGAAAAAAATTCAAAATTAGAGTTTGGATGGATACCCTAAGATTTTCTTTTTCCCTAGGTTATAAAGATTATAGGTAAAACCGATAAACCAACCTAAACCCTATCCCCTAAACACTAAACCCTCAACCCGTGTCCAATTCGACAAATTCGAAACCCTGGAAAGAGAGAGAAAAGCTCTGGAGATTTTTAAGGAAGTGTGATTGGCACAGGCGGCACAACTTGACACGATCGGCACGGCAGAACGATACACATCCACGACACAATCGGCATAGGCGGCACGATATTGTTTTTATTAGGATCTAGGTAGCCGCTGGAGGACCGGGGGTTGGACCGGTTAGCGGTTCTCACTCGGAGGGTGGTGGTTAATCCGGTTAGAGATTAACACCGGGGTTTCAATACTACACAACCTGTCACAAACCCTTGAACTAGGTTCAAGCGCGGAAGAGGTTTGCTTTCAGGTTGAAGCGGCACACTTGTATGATAGGCAGGATCGGTATTGTATAATGGAGGTTTGAAATTTGATGGGTCGGCTTCGGTAATTTGGAAATTCGGCTTGGATAGGATTAGGTCGGTTATAGCAGTACGGATCGGTTAGATAATGAAACCGGCAGACAGTAAATAACAAGACAGATTTTATGGATGTTCAGAGATAAAACTCCTACGTCACCCCTTCCTCTCGAAACCGCGAGAAGGATATTCACTAAGGAATACAAGTACAATCCGATCGAGACTTATTTCCTGCTCGATAACACTCTTACAATTTACACCGAAATTGTAAGACACACTTTAACTCTTAACACTTAGGCTTTCTTAGAGTAACACAGTCTTATTACTTGTAGAATAAATGCTCTTAGAGTTTCTCACTTGTCCCACTATGTCCCGCATTTACTCTTCTTCAACTGCCCCTTTTATAGGTGAAATATGCCAACGGTCATATTTCACTGCCTTGAATCTGATTGGCTGAACAGAGGTGCAGTGATTCAGTGTTTCAGATATTCAGACCTGCGGTCGTTTCCTCAGACCTCATGGTCGACCTCAGACTTGGCAGTCTATTCTTCCGGTGTGTAAGACAAACCTGCCGGGTTTGTCTTTTACTTGATGTAGGCACTGTCTGTTGGACAGTTGTCTGTACTTGGAAGATCTTCTTTCTGACTTATCCCGAAGTGGAAAGATCCGGCAGGACTGTCTTCTGCAGCCTGCAGACTTTCCTCAGACTTGTATGGATATGGAAGTGTTCAGTCTGTTCCTTTGGTATCATTCTCAACAGATACCCGAATTGTCTTCTTGTACTGGTCGGTCATTTGACTTAACCGAATGGCTTTTGGTATGAGTGATGTAACCGGACTTCTTCCGGTTATTCCTTTGCCTTGTGGATGATCGGCTGTTTGATGATTCCGGTTTTAAGCTTTGGCCGATCCTTTCTTTGTGCGGTCACGTTCCGAGTACTCTTGGTCGGTTTAGTAGCTTGACCGGCTAGTTTTCTTAGCCGGTTCTTTTGTTTATCCGGTCCGGTTCCTTGTTCCTGCATGGAAAGTTTATTTAAGTTAGGTATATTTGAACCGGTCTAATTTTATCTAACAATTTCTCCATTTTTGATTATTTTATTTAAAATTATCAAAATCATGAAAGTTTGCAACCGTAGGCCGGTTGTTTTGTTTGTCCGGATTTTTGAAACTGACTTAGGAGAATTTTTCGAAAAATTTTGAGAAAATTTTTTTTTTTTTGGAAGAATTCTCTATCTTTTATCTTATCAGTTTCTCCCTTTTTGATTATTTTATTTAAAATTATCAAAACTAGGTAGAGATGCAAAAGATGGCCGGTTTCAAAAATAGCTTTATATATATGATAGATAACCGAGAATGATATAATATATATAAAAACACTAAGGCAAAATAAAGGAAAGATAGTCCCTATTCTGAGTCCGAGAAGTCGTAGATGATCCGCTTTTTCTTCTCCGGTTGCTGTCGACTGGCCGGTTCAGAGACTCGTGGTCTTGTAGATCGGGACTGCAGTTGTTCTTCAACTTCCTCTTCGACTTGATCAGCCTGCTACGGTATACTTGAGATGACTGTTTCAGTGACCTCATTGAGTAGGTCGGCTATTTGAACTTTCTTTGGGGCTTCCCTCTTTCGCTTTTTCGGCGCTGAAGCGGAGGCGACCGCCTTTTTCTTCTTGTTTTCCTCTGCGAAGCCGTCCAGCCTCCGTTTTTCCCTTTCCAACCGCTCAGCATCCTTCGCTGCTTGAGCGGCTGCTTTCTTTGTAAGTCCCAGGAACTTAGCCTCTGCCTTTCGAAGTCGCTCGGCCTCCTCTTCTTCTTCGGTGAGTTGAGATGATCGCGGTGCTTCCTTCTCTTTACTTGCTTCGACATCCAGCGCATCCTGGACCCTCTTAGCCGCTTGAGCATCAGCCGCTACCGCCGCGGCGTCCGCGTTCATCTTTACCCTTAGCAATTCGGCAACTTGTTCGGAAAGCGCCTTAAGTTCGGCCTCGAGACCCTCATTTTTCTTTTCGAGTTCGGAGACCCGTCCGAGTGTTGTATCGACCAGGTCATCAGCCATCGTTGTCAAACGTTGATCGGTCTCTCTTTCAAGCCGGTCGAAGTCTTTCTTTAAATCGGAGGTCAAATCCTCCAGAATTGCGGTTCGCTGAACATATTTACTGCGCTGAGCCACCTCTTCCTGCAGATCTTCGTCCATTTCTGAGAGTCGGTCCCGATTGTTATCTAAGAGATACCTTGTGGTGTCGGCGAACTTGAGCGTCGAGCCAACGATTCTTTGGAACCTCTCCTTGAATGGCTGAACCGCGGAGTCCTCAAATTCTTGTATACGGCTATCAATCCGTTTTGCGGTTGAGTCTTCAAGCCTTTGAAGACTGCCCTCAACCCATTCCTTTGTGAAGTCTGATGCGGGGACTTCCGGTTGTGAAGGAGGGGATTGCCCGGTGAGTTTAGGATCCGTTCTTTCATCGGATTCTTTTGATGCCGCATTCTCCCTTGGAGGTGTTGGACAGTGATCCGGAATTGTTTCGATCCGGGGAGCAGTATAGACCGGTATTTTCCTTTGACTGCATATTGCTTCCAGCCGGTCAATTTCTTGGATGAGGTCCCCTTTGGCTTTTTCAAGCCTTTCTAACACCCGTGGTGTTAAGGTGTCTTCCGGTCCCACCGCGAACTCCTCCGTAATTTTCCGGATGCGTGCGGTTAGCTTCCGTAGTTGGACCTTTGGTATTAAGAGGCAGGTTCGGTGTAATACCTCTTGAATTGTGTTGGAGTTTGTGAGATTCATCATCAAGTCCTCCACTTCCTCTAGTCTTTGGATGCATTCCAAGTCTGTGTGGCCCGGTAGGATTTCCCTATACGGTGTGCCGAACCGGTGCTCGTGTCATTCCAGGTATAGCTCCTCAACCGACTCGGCTCGCTTTTTGGCGCCCCGAAGGAGTTTCAGAGATATCCTATCGGCCTCTGCTTCTTCGGCCTCTTCCTTCTCTTTGTCGCCGCCTTCATCATCGGCTTCTTTATCACCTTCGTCACCATCCTCTTCACCACCCTCGGTGGTCTCAGGATTGGTGTCAGGACCGGTATTATCTGGGCTCTAGGCCGAATGCTCGTTTTCATTGACCGATCTTTCGTCCTCGGTTTTCTCTGTATCGGTTCTGTCAGGTTGGGAAGGCGACTCTTCATCCTCCGTGTGCTGCGGTGGTTCTGAGAAAGTGACTTTCTCTTTACCTTTGCTTTCGGCCTTCGCTTTGGCTGGGGCCTCTTTCTTGTCGGCTTTCTTCTTTCGGCCACTTGTGGAACCGGGGGCCGGCTGCTTTCTTTCTAAGAATTGTTTCGATCTGATGAGGCATCTATTTGCGACGATGACGCCGGGACCGATGTTGAGATTGTGGTGAAGGAAGATCTTACCGAGAGGAACGGCGTATCCCCATGACCGGTTTGAGTCCGGTTTCACCATATCCATTAAGTTGTTGAACACCGCTTTTGCCCAGTTAACCTTTGTTCCCTCTATCAGGCCGATCAGCATCCTGATTTTGTCCCTTGTGAGGCTGCTATAATTTCCCCCTCTTGCCAGAATCGCCCTTGCGAAGATGTCACATATTGGGATATACTCCGGCTTCAACGTTGATTTGTTGCCGGATACTTTTATCGGCTCCTTAGTTGCCGAGAGAATCTGGCAAGCCGCCTCAAAGGTTTTGAGCTCTATGTCTGTAGTTGCATCCTGGCCGGTTGTTGGAAGGCGCAGGCTCTCTGCCACCGATGCCTCGGTGAGTTCTATTTCAGTACCGCATACAGTTGCGGTGATTTTGTCATTGGAGATAGTTGCGGTGTTGAAGAATTCCTCGACCGCATCTTTGTAGAGCACATGAGGACCGCCAAGAAAAATATTCAAGACCGGTGTTGACTACCCGGTCAATAACCTCCTTTGCCTCGGACGTACCTTTCAGTCGGATTTCCTCGAAATCCACCTGAGATAGGTGCTTAAACAAAGCCGAACCGCGCCCCATCTTAGAGATTTTTGAGAGAGTTTGAGAAATAACCGCTTCAGAGAGTTAGAGAGCTTAGAGAGAGAAAGCAGATTCGCGTGAGAATGAAATAAAATGACCGAGAGTCCCTTTTATAGATGCGGTTTGGAAGCCCAACCGTCCCATCAATATTGGGCGGGAAATTTCCCTCCAAGTTGAAAGGGCGGCAAACAATGGGCGGGAAAGGAGTAGGCGCCAATCCACGGGCGGTGGTTTTGAGCGGGAAGGTTCCCTCCAAAGTTTTTCATTGATGACGCACTCTTCTTTTTGAGACCGATTGATGGTGCGGTTTCTAAGTTTAACCAGTTATTTTGAATGATTAGAGTGTTTGCAATCTTTTTTATTTTAAGCGATTTTATGTGACCGGATAAGGACGCGGTTATAGTTTGAAGATGGTAATTGGTTACTTAGATAGATATTCAAAGTATTAAGAAGACCCGGTCATTTAAACTGAAATGATATTTTATTCAAGAGACAATACAGAGAAAGAACTGAAGGATGATGCGAAAATAGACACTTAAGAAGTAAACACCATTCTGGAGAACTTCTCTTCCACTGCATCTGCATCAAGAATGTTTGAGGGGGATGCCGGTGTTCCCGGTCCAAACTCTGGCCGGTACTTGAGAATCAACTTGCTTATGTGAGGTGCATAACCGAGACCTTTCTTGGTCAGCACCATGTTCTTCAGGTTTTGAAAGATGACCGTTGACCAATTGATGGTCGTTTTGTTGAAGATGTGGGTCATCATGTTGTAGGTATTCTTTGAGTACCGCTGATTTGGGGACTGACAAAGAATAGACCGAGTGACAATTTCAAGAAGGAGCTGAGCATTGCGACCGAGGCGGGTTTTTAACACATAGTTTTCCACTGGATCAAGGTTTCCAGAGAAGAGTAGTCCATAATAGAATGCATCAATTCCCTCCATAGTCGGGAAATTAGAGAACCCTTCTGTGGGCAGACTGAGAAGGGAGGCAAATTCGGCTTCATCAAGCCAGAAGGTGTGGTCCCTTACCGTAGAGACAATATAGTCGCCCCTGATGTAGGCACTTCTGAAGAATTCCTTGACATCCTCAATCAGTATGGGACCGGATTCTTCGAGGAAGGTTCGAAGGCCGGTATCAATAAAAGATTCAAACATGTTTTTCTTTGTATGATATCCGTCCCATTCTTCCATACATGAGTTGAAATCGATGCTTAGAAAGTTTCCCAAAGTTCGGCTCGGCATGATTACGGTTATGAGAGGGATGGAATTCAATAGATTTCAGAAGTGTTTTTGTGCTTTCGGATGTGGTAAATTGATTAGAGGATGGCTCTTTATATAGGATCGGTTTTGGAGGGAAAACATAAGCTTTGATTGTTAGTTTTGTTTTATTAGACAAGAGAATCTTTATGTTTCCAAGGTGCATGGGGAAGCGGCAGATTGCGAAGCCCGAGGTAGGTGTTAGTTGAAAAGTAACCAGGTTAGTTGGATATTAAATGTTCAGGTGGTTGGGGGTTATCTCATTAATTAGGGATTCCTTTTTCAGTAAATACACTTAAACATAACCGAGATTAATTAGTTGAGACCGAAAATAACATGGAAAAGTGCCGAAATGGCATGAATAACAATGAAGGAAGCATGAAATCAAAAGAAACATAAATGAAGCCGAAGGGGACATAGATGAAGCCGAAACGATCAAACATGGGTTGGATAAAGATACACCCGGTGCATGAAGCAAAACGGCCGGGTGCAGGAAGGAGTGACTTAGGGTGCATAAGAGTTGACGACACCGTTGTGGCTGTTTCTTCTCCTCCAAGCTCTCTCGAACCGCCCATAAAATGAGTCGGTTACTTCTTTAGTCAGCACCTAGGCTTGGTTCAAACCTTCTCCGGGACAGGTTGGGACTCCAAGCTCCACAAGGAGACAGCTTAGTTGGGGGATAAAACTGACTGATCGGATGCCGACCATCCAGATAAGGATGTCAAAGAGCACCCTGGACCAGTTTACCGGTGTGCGGTGATTATAGCCGCCATCATGTTGAAGTTCGAGATACTGTAGGTATTTGTGACATCCTTTCCGAAGATGCTCTTACCGATCACATCATTGAGAAGCTGATATTCAGCTCTCATGTGTGATTTTGTACCGTGATCCTCAACCGGTTCGTCAGACCGTGCGAAGGCGACGGAGATCTCGGCCTTTATGTCGGCTGGAATTTCTAGATCCGTTATCCCGTGCCTTGGCAGGCTAAAGCACCGCGCAAAGTCCCTTTCGGTGAAATCAAAGACAATGCCTCCCACTTTGGATTGAATGTGAGTTTCAAAGTGGGGGGTACCTCTAAACACCCTAGCGTGATAGAAGAACTCCAGAATGGATTCAGGATAGATGGTGTGTTTGTCGTCTAGGAAACACTAAAGGCCGGTTTCCTCCAGAGATTTGAATACCTTATACACCTCGTATTGCTCTGTGTTTGAACAGGATTGAAAATCAACCTGAAGGATGTTGGGAAACTGAGACATTTTTGCCTTAGTGAGAGGATGTTCTTTTGTCTTGTGAGTGTTTTGGTGAATATTTGATTTACTTAAATACTAGTTTAGGGATTATCCTAGTGTCCAAGTATTAAATGAGATGATATCTATTAACTTCAGGATAAAGGGTATTGCATGAAATAGGTATGTTTGCAGTATAGGTTGTTGGTCATAGGCCTGGACTGTGAAAGATATCATCATATCTTCACGTCTTTTTAGGTGCGACCATTTTACTTTGAAACGGCAATGTTTCAGAACAGATATCTATAAACATTGATAATTATTCCACTTCTGTGTGAAATTCAAATAATCTAGCATAACCTGCTTCCGAACCGGTCAGTCATCAGTTGTTCATTCCGATGCGGTTATTTGGTGCATGCACCAAGTAGCCGGTCGGTTTACTCTATCTGATGAACTGGGCAGTTCTTCCATAGGTAACTCGAAAATTTGAGGTCCAACAGTTTAGGAGGAACTATCGGTTTTATCTGTTCGAACCGGTTTCCCTTTAAGCATCCTTAGGAAGGATCTGACTAATGTCGGTTAAACCGAGAGTAAGTCTGAATTGAGAGAACTTAGCTTCCTGTAGAGGCTTTGTGAAGATATCGGCTACTTGTTGATCGGTCGATACGTATTCCAGCCGGATATGCTTCAGCGTGACATGTTCCCGGATGAAGTGGTGTCGTATGTCGATATGCTTGGTCCTAGAATGGAGAACCGGATTGTAAGTTATTGCTATGGCACTCGTGTTGTCACAGAAGATCGGGGACTCTTCGGCTATGACACCGAAGTCCTTCAGCTGTTGTTGGATCCAGAGGAGTTGAGAGCAGCAACTTCCGGCCGCCAAGTATTCAGCCTCCGCGGTTGATGTGGCCATCGATGTCTGCTTCTTGCTATGCCATGAAACAAGCCGGTCACCTAGGAACTGACATGTTCCGCTAGTGCTCTTTCTGTCAATCTTACACCCTGCATAGTCTGCATCTAAGTAACTTGTTAGATTAAAGGATGAGTCCTTTGGGTACCACAGACCGACATCAGGTGTGCCCTTTAGATACTTCAGTATTCTTTTTGCGGCTGTGTAGTGAGATTGTTTTGGATTTGCTTGGAATCTCCCACAAACACCAACTGCAAACAGGATGTCCGGTCTACTCACTGTCAAGTATAGGAGGGATCCGATCATGCCCCGGTATGCAATCTGGTCTACCGATTGGCCCTCATCATCTCTGTCCAATTGAATTGATGAGCTCATTGGAGTAGCCGCCGAGGAGCAAGTGTCCATCCCAAACTTCTTTAGTAGCTCCTTGGTGTACTTAGGTTGGCTAATGAATGTTCCTTCTTTGAGTTGTTTAACCTGAAGACCTAGGAAGAAACTTAATTCTCCCATCATACTCATTTCAAACTTGTCAGTCATCATTTTTGAGAACTTATCACACAGCTTAGGATCAGAACCGAAAATAATATAATCTACATAGATTTAAACAAGTAGGATATGTTCCTTCTTTTCAAATTTAATCAACGTTTTATCCACCGAACCGATGGTGAAATCGTGTTGTAATAGAAATGCGGTTAGTGTATCATACCAGGCTCTAGGTGCTTGCTTTAGACCGTATAAAGCCTTATTTAGCCGGTATACATGGTTTGGAAATGCCGCGCTTTTGAAACCGGGTGGTTGTTCAACATACACCTCTTCACGTAGGTCACCGTTCAGAAATGCACTTTTAACATCCATTTGAAAAACCTTAAAGTTTTTGAAAGCAGCAAAGGCTAGAAAAATTCTAATAGCTTCAATCCTAGCTACAGGGGCAAATGACTCTTCAAAATCAATGCCTTCTTCCTGTTTGTAGCCTTGTGCCACTAATCTGGCTTTGTTCCTCGTGACCAAACCGTCCTCATTGAGTTTGTTTCTAAATACCCATCTTGTTCGTATGACCGGTTGATCCTTCGGTCTAGGGACTAGGTACCAGACTTTACTACTCTCGAACTGATACCAATTGTTAGGATCTAGGTAGCCGCTGGAGGACCGGGGGTTGGACCGGTTAGCGGTTCTCACTCGGAGGGTGGTGGTTAATCCGGTTAGAGATTAACACCGGGGTTTCAATACTACACAACCTGTCACAAACCCTTGAACTAGGTTCAAGCGCGGAAGAGGTTTGCTTTCAGGTTGAAGCGGCACACTTGTATGATAGGCAGGATCGGTATTGTATAATGGAGGTTTGAAATTTGATGGGTCGGCTTCGGTAATCTGGAAATTCGGATTGGATAGGATTAGGTCGGTTATAGCAGTACGGATCGGTTAGATAATGAAACCGGCAGACAGTAAATAACAAGACAGATTTTATGGATGTTCGGAGATAAAACTCCTACGTCACCCCTTCCTCTCGAAACCGCGAGAAGGATATTCACTAAGGAATACAAGTACAATCCGATCGAGACTTATTTCCTGCTCGATAACACTCTTACAATTTACACCGAAATTGTAAGACACACTTTAACTCTTAACACTTAGGCTTTCTTAGAGTAACACAATCTTATTACTTGTAGAATAAATGCTCTTAGAGTTTCTCACTTGTCCCACTGTGTCCCGCATTTACTCTTCTTCAATTGCCCCTTTTATAGGTGAAATATGCCAACGGTCATATTTCACTGCCTTGAATCTGATTGGCTGAGCAGAGGTGCAGTGATTCAGTGTTTCAGATATTCAGACCTGCGGTCGTTTCCTCAGACCTGATGGTCGACCTCAGACTTGGCAGTCTGTTCTTCTGGTGTGTAAGACAAACCTGCCGGGTTTGTCTTTTACTTGATGTAGGCACTGTCTGTTGGACAGTTGTCTGTACTTGGAAGATCTTCTTTCTGACTTATCCCGAAGTGGAAAGATCCGGCAGGACTGTCTTCTGCAGCCTGCAGACTTTCCTCAGACTTGTATGGATATGGAAGTGTTCAGTCTGTTCCTTTGATATCATTCTCAACAGATACCCGAATTGTCTTCTTGTACTGGTCGGTCATTTGACTTAACCGAATGGCTTTTGGTATGAGTGATGTAACCGGACTTCTTCCTGTTATTCCTTTGCCTTGTGGATGATCGGCTGTTTGATGATTCCGGTTTTAAGCTTTGGCCGATCCTTTCTTTGTGCGGTCACGTTCCGAGTACTCTTGGTCGGTTTAGTAGCTTGATCGGCTAGTTTTCTTAGCCGGTTCTTTTGTTTATCCGGTCCGGTTCCTTGTTCCTGCATGGAAAGTTTATTTAAGTTAGGTATATTTGAACCGGTCTAATTTTATCTAACTGTTTTTGAGTCAAAAGTCATAAAATTGGTACCAAAATCAGCATTGATCTAAGGAAGTGCGATCGGCATAGGAGGCACGACACGATCGGCATGGGCGACACAATAGGCACAGGCGGCACAGACCGATCTACACGGACAGCACAATATTGTAATAATCAAAGGAAGCGCAATCGGCACAGACGACACGACACGATCAGCACGGGCGGCACAATATGCACAAACGACACGGCCCGATCTACACGGACGGCACGATATTGGCTGGCGACGTTTTGTTGTTCAGTTGACTTTGACTGTTATTTTTGGTTTTTTATTTCTTTTAGCTTCTTTTTTGGGATCTGCTGGTTGTCGTTTACTGTGCAATTTGTTCCTCAATCAGGCTAGTCTGGGTTGGGTGGCTTTGCTGTCTCCTTTATTGTAATTTGTTGTTACAGATTACTGTTGTTGATTTCTGATGCAGGTCTGAATTGTTGATAGTTGCTAAGGCATTTGGTTGTTTGCTATGCAGGCTTAGCCACGATGAGTCTATGCTCGACCAGCCTCCTCAACCAAACTAAAAGCATAAGGAAAAATAAAGGGAATCTAAAGAAATTGGCTGAAAGTGCTGCCACTTATCCTAGGTGTCCGACCGATCACAACGCTGCTGATGCAGATGATGCTAACATCAATCCAACTATTGCATCGACCACTCACATGGCTTGTCTATCAACTGGTCGCGCCCATATCCCGACTCATCTCCCAAATGGCCAAGACGCCCCTCCCTTGACCGATCATGTATCCTCCACCCCGACCGGCCTGGCTACTATCAACCAAACCAGTAGTGCTACTCCTTCGACAGGCCATGTTGTTTCTACTCTGACCGGTCACGATGATGTTGTTTTAGTCGAGCTCACCTCAGCCACTACGGCATGTCACGACATCCCCACCCTGACCGCTCAAATCCCCGATAAGTCGTGGACCATGGGACGAATTGAAATCGCAAATCCAGCGGGCATTAGGAACCAAATTCTCAAATCCCTCTCCCAGTTCCAAAGGCATGAACTTATCATAACCAATGAAAGGAGCGTGAAAATCATTTGCCAATTCAAAATCTGATTCGAGCAAAATTGGAACTCATTCGACAAAACCGAATACGAGGAAATCGTTTTGTGGTCGGTTAGTGTCATGAGGGAGTTCTACAAGTGCCCCAAAATCTATGCATACACTAAACAAACAAATGCAAACCAAATATGGCAAACCAATAAGGTTTGGGAAAAAAAACAGGATAGCTAATGGAGGCAAGCTCAATGTGGATCTTAGCCTAAAAATTAAAACGCTCGAACACCCGCTCCAAATCAAACTCCCCCTAGAAATTGAAGAGGAATGTGTTAACGATCGGAGGCGATTTATTGTCGGTCACTTCATGGGCACCCACAAGGCCCCATTCCAAGCAATCAAGGCCTCCCTTTTCCGATAATGGAGAGAAAATGGACTTAAAAAAGTCAAAGTCAATGACTTTGGCTATTTCTTCCTCACTTTTGGCACAGAGACCGAAGCTCAAGCCATGGCCGACTCAAATTTTACCTTCATATTCAGTTTACGTTTCAAGCTTGCCAAATGGAATGAAGAAATGGACACCAATAGCAAACCACCACAATCTGAACAAGTGTGGGTGAGACTAAGAAACATTCCAATGCACCTTTATAATTCCAAAGCACTTGCCTACCTCACCGGACTCATTGGAAAGTCGCTTAAGCTTGATCCCAATTTTGACTCATTTGAACGAGTCACGTTTTCTCGTGTTTGCATTGAGATCGATTCAACGAGTACAAAACCGAAAAAAATCGAGTTAAGATGTCGGAATGAAAACATGGCTGTCATTGAGGTCATGTACGAGCAGTCGGAAAAAGAGGACGAAGAACAGCAAAAGAAACCCATACCCACCCCCGAACAAGAGAATCTCAAGGTGGTTAAGAAATCCTATATCGAAATCCTCAAAGCTAATGAAAACCACAACGAACACGTGAACGAGAACCAAATTGATCCCAATCCCACCGAGCTTGAAACCGAGGCCCTTTTCTCACTAGTTAGGTTCAAATATCCTGATGTCGATGTGGATGATAGCGAAAGCCAAAACATCTCAAAAACCATGAGCTACGAAACCAAAAAAAGTCGCAACGTTGTTAAAGAAACCACCTGAAGGGAAACAACTCATACGCTCAACTCCAAACTCAAGCCCAAAAGAAAAAAAAATGACAAGAGAAGCTAGCGAAGACGAAGAAGTCGAAACTCTATCCGGAAATATATCCCAAAAAGACATAAGGGTGACAAGAAAGAAGGAAAGAAAGAACGAAAGAACAAGGGCAAAGACAAGAGAGACGAATCCGAGGAAATCAATCCCTATCGTCTTATTTTAGTTGATTGATTGTTAGTTTCATTCTTTATTCACTTTTGTACTATGATTTCATGTCCGTGTGCGTTTCTTAGGCCAACTATGGATTCCTTATGGCCATCGTGTGTTGACTTTGAGCAAACTATTGTAAGCTCAATTTCAGCTCTTGTACTCTTTTTACCCTTTTCAGATCTTTTTAATTAATGGCGTAATTCATTTCTCAAAAAAAAGATTATAGGTATTACACTATTACAGGTAATAAGTAAGAATATTAAACATATTAATCGAACCGATCCACAAATACCCCTAAAAAAATAAAATAAAAATACAAAATTTAAAAAATGATTAGAATACCCAATTTAAATAGCAAATTTATGAACTTAAAATTATTGTTGAAGAGAAATTAAGTTAAGAAAATGTGAGAAGTTAAACTAATTAGGTTTTAAATAAGTGAAGGCTAACTATATAAATAAAAATATATAAAAGTCTAGTTTAGTGAATTTCAACCTAGTTTGGTTAAAGTTATAGGGAAAAAATACACAAAACATGAAAACAAGAACAAAAACACAAAATCGTCGCAAAAAATAAATTATCAAGTGAGTTGGAGATGAAAGACATGGGAAAACCTAAATCTAAATATTGTTTAGATTTGGTAAACATCTTCCGCGTTTGAATCAGCGCTGAAGAGCGCCAATTGGAAGCACTGAAGATCTATTTTTTAATATTGAAGATTAGTATTTGGATATTGTGCCAATGCGGAGATTTGTTATTTTTGGCACAATTAGAATCCCATATCGGAATATGATGGGAGTGAAAAAAGTTTTTAGTATATAAAAGAACTTATATTCACAATTAGATTAAATCCCACATCGAAAGATGATGGAAGTTGGGGAAGTTTCTTAGTGTATGAAAGAAAATCTCCCCTCTTTAGTTTATGACACACAATACTTGTATCTCTTCTTCTTATTAATTGATAGCCTTAGTGCTCAGAGACGTAGGCAACATTTTGGCCGAACTTTGTTATCAAATTATGTTAGTATGTTCTTTTGTCTGTTTTCTTCTTTTGTGTTTCTGTCAGGGTTTTTCCCAACAGCCATATCACCAACCAAGGTGTTGTCTTGAAAGACGCAAAGATTCTTCTCTCGTACGCCTCTCATTACCACTAGTAACCCCTTTGTGACCCTCAATACATTCTTCTCACCCATCCATGCAAAACCAAGTTTGTCTAGTGAGTTGAGAGAGATTAAATTCCTCTGAAGGTCCAGGACGTGTCGTGCGTTTGTCAATACCTCTCGATCCCATCATGCATCTTCAAATGCACGGTTCCGATC